>NW_005842067.1:1582017-1588044 GCF_000455745.1 Alligator sinensis | reverse complement strand
TTCCATAATTAAAATGTAGTAAAGAAAGCTCCAATCCAACCAATCTGTAACTTAAAATCTGCTGAGTGGCTTTTCCTTTAAGCTGTTAGGGTATTTCTGAAATCTAAGCTAAGGCTTCTCACAATTTGGGCCTCTACACCCAAGCAATACCTACCTCAAGTCCTACTTGTGCTTAGTCATAACTCCATTTAAGTACTATCTAGGATTAAAACTACTGTCTTGAAGATGATAAACTCACTAGCTTCTTGGAAAATAGCAGGGGGAAAAAAGACATCCCATAAAATCTACTAGATGCCTCCTATCTTATTACTGCCTCTTTCAATTCTGCTTCTAGTAAGGCAGTGAAAACAGCAATGATCTGTTACAAGGCAGCTTTTTAATTGGGCTAGGTCTGCTTTCCTTGTAACATTAACCAAAGAAAAATCCCACCCCACTTCTATAAACACCCATAAGTATAAAATAGAATGTCTAGTAAGTTAGATGTAAGGTAGACAAACTTACATGGCTGGGCAATTTCAAGGAGAACATGATTGTGCAGGGTGATAGATGTGATCTGGTTCCAGCACTGACAACAAGAGTCCAGACTTCTAATTGTATACATGGCTACGGATAAGTTGCTTCAGGTCTCAGGTTTTCTCACCTGTAAAATAGGATTATCCTATCTAAAGATATGAATAGTGTCTCTCCTAAAGGAGAGAAGTGCTTTGAAGTGGAGATTCACTAAAAATTATAAATTATTTATAGAATACAAACTAAAAAAACAAACAAACAAACCAGAATATGCCTTTTGAATAGGCTTTATGCAGCATAAGAATTTATTGTTTAAGTGAGACCTATTAACAATGGGTATGTGTTCATTTTAACATGCCTTAAATATTACTTTAAATCTGGTAGGAAAAGTTTGAACCAAGCCACCAAAAACTGTTTTGAAGATGCTTTTATTCAAATTTAGAAGTCAAGTGTGGTACCCAAGAAAAATATTAATAAAAGAATAAAGTCCTAATTTGACTTCAAGGCATGGACTGTGCTGGTAAACTCAAAAGCAAACCATTTTAGTTGCTCAAGGCATGAAACCAGAATTGAAAATACTATATAATATACTGTATAAATTTATTATTAATATCTTATTTGGTATTCTGTACTACTAGTCAGCACATCTAAAAACAAAATTTGCAGTGTTGGGGCTCTGGAGTCTGAAAACTTAAAAGCATGGACAAGATCATTGTATTAAAATAATGAAACATTTCATCTTGGGAGATGAGTAAGAGGTGGCACTGATTAAAGTACACAAAAAAGGGTGTAGAGTTGGTAGATGAGGAGCTTCTGAGTCTCTCATTTCATAATCCAAACACAGGGGAACAGTCTGAAACCTGAAAGGCAGCAGATTTTAAAAAATGACTAAAGGAAATACTTTTTCACACAATATATAATTAGACAATCAAACCCTTTTGTTAAAGATTCCACTGAAGCCAAGAATCTAGCAGGACTGAAAAGGGGATTGGACATCCATACAGATAACCACAGTATCCATAATTAATGCTAGAAAAGTTGTGGAAAGGCTAAAAGACCTCCACTTTTAGGGTTTAAACCAATCTTTAGCTACTAAGTGTTAGGTGCTCAAGGGGTAGATAATCCCATTTGTATTTTAACATCAGTTTCTT
Organism: Alligator sinensis; assembly: GCF_000455745.1. Lineage (NCBI taxonomy): Eukaryota > Metazoa > Chordata > Crocodylia > Alligatoridae > Alligator > Alligator sinensis. Next base: position 1,586,383 of record NW_005842067.1, on the reverse strand, counting down.
GCATGTTCTTCTGAGGCTTCTAGTACTGGCCACTTATGAAAACAGGATATTGGACTAGATAAACTGCAGGTCTGAGCCAGAGTAGGGCAGTACTGACAATGAAAGGACACTGTCTAGTAGCTTGGTTGTATAACTTCTAGTATCTCTTAGAACCAATGAAGACTTTTTCCCCTGTGCCATAGTTGCAAAACTGGCAGCAAACTCTCCCTTAACCTGTGTTTTAATGGACACATTCTACATAATGGCATTTGCCTTCCTTTAATACAGAACATCACTGATGTAAGCATAATCAAGGAATAGTCTGCCTTTATTTATATCAGTGCTCATTATCATTCTACCATAGACCTGTTGAATCTCTACAGACTCTGTTTCATTTTGCAGGAGACCTTCACTCAGTGGATCTGCTTTTTAACCTGGATCGTGTTACTGCTCTAGAGCACTTACTCAAGTCAGTTTTGCTCTACTCCTTTGACAGATCGGTTTCCTCCTCTTCTCCAATTACATGCATGTGCCACCTGGTTGTTAAGGAGAATGATCCTTCTAGCCAAGTGTGTCCCAGTGTTCCACAGTCGATAACTTTTAATCTGCGATTTGAACTTAGAAGGCGCAAGTGGGTTGAAATTGATGTGACCTCCTTTCTTCAGCCACTGATTACCACTAACAAAAGAAATGTTCATATGGCTGTGAATTTCACTTGTCTGAAAGATGATCAACACCAGAAGGTTAAACAGGAAGGTTCCTTTAATACAGCTTTGGTTCTCCCTTCTCTTATTTTATATCTAAATGATACCAGCAAACAAGCTTATCATCGGTGGAATGTGCTTAGATTTCAGAAGAGAAACCCAGTGTGGTCCAGACAGAGAAACAATCCACTAGCTGATCCTGCAGAAGATGCAGGAAGAGACAATATAGAGAGTAAAAGAGCATCCCGCCACCGAAGAGGTGATGTAAAAGAAAGCCTGGCATCTTCAGCCTATAATATGAGTGAATACTTCAAACAATTCCTTTTCCCTCAAAATGAATGTGAGCTTCACAACTTCCGTCTAAGCTTTAGCCAACTAAAGTGGGACAAATGGATAATAGCACCACATCGATACAGCCCTCAGTACTGCAAAGGTGACTGTCCAAGGGTGGTTGGACATCGTTATGGATCTCCAGTCCATACAATGGTACAGAACATCATATATGAGAAACTGGACTCATCTGTTCCAAGACCCTCTTGCATCCCTGCAGAATATAGCCCACTAAGTGTTTTGACAATAGAGCCTGATGGTTCTATAGCCTACAAAGAATATGAAGACATGATAGCTACTAAATGTACTTGCCGGTAATGGGTAAATCCCACACTACTGTTGCACATTTTCAGGATATTTTTGTAGTACTAAAAGCAATTTATAGACCTGACCAACTAAACATCAAAAATGTAGTTAAAATATCCTTTTTTTTTTTTTAAAGTAATAGGTTACAACTTACCTTGCAGTTAGTGGCAGGTATTTGCATAATGGCATTTATTTTATAGCCCCTTCTAATTTATTGAAAATGAGGAACTCCACTTAAGAAAAGTAAAACTCTATTTTAACTGGGAAAAGTATTGCATTTAAAAAGTGGAAGCAACTTCAATAACTAAAGAAATCTACTGTAAGCTGTACATTATGGGGAAATAAATATCTGTGACTTCATGCCATTTCTGTGTAAAGCCTCTCTCTCTCTCTCTCTCTCTCTCTCTCTCTCTTTTTTTAAGACTCCTGATTAATACCTTGTACACTAAGACTTCTAGTGTTTGGACTTCTAGACACTCATTTTCAAGTGTGCTTTTAGTGACTTTTTTTTTTAACCACTCTTCCTTACCATACTGACTAGATGTAAGGTTATCAAAAGCAGTAGACAACCTGTTTTGTCAAGCTGTTGGGTCTTTCATACAGAGTGGTGATAAGTGAACATGCTATCTGAAGAATGTTCTGATTTTTGTTTTTTAAAAAAACCTGCTGGGGGTAACTTGTTATCCCATTCCAACTGTTCAGTGAATTGTTATTCGACCACTTACGGGGAAAAATGCCACCCTTTGGAAGTACTTGCATCAGATGTATTAATGGGTTCTATTTTAAAAATAGCATTCAGTAAACTTTTGTGGATGCTTGCTGTGTTTACTGCTGTCTGGCTATGAACAAGAAATAACTGTTAATTTTAACAGTGAGCTAAATTTGAAATGTGCAACTAATATTTTCGGAATAACACATTGAGTAACTGAAATTTATAAAGGTATGTCTTACACTATCCTCCCTGAAAATTTTTTTTTTTTTTTTTTTTTTTTAAATCCCACTTTCCACTGACTTTAAATACTACTTTAATCTGTCATTGGTATTATTCTGAAACCCGAATGTGCTCTAAGAAATGTAAAATGGGTCAAGCTTAACTTTTTTTTAAATCCTGCACTGCTTCCCTAATTCTATTCATCTTCAGCATGAAGACTCTCCTAGAGTTGGCATTCTAAAAACCAAATTCATTGAACTTTTGTAAACATCCCAAAACCTACCTAACCCCAAAAAAACCTTCAGAGAGGGTGGTGTTTTTTATTTAATTAAGTATTCTTGCAAGATTTCTTTTTAGATATTATGGCTGCATATTACCCTGCACTCCCATTTTCTGATTCATAGCCTTCTATTTTAAACTTACTGAGCAGTCTATAAATGTCTGAATACACACCGGAACCCTCCTTCTACAACAATGCATTTAAATCACCTAACCAGCATGCTAACAATCAGTTCCTGCTTCTGCATAACTCCAAGGGGAGTGACCAGACTAGTAAGAACAGGATTAAGCTGGGAAGTCATGAGTCTAAATTCTCCCTCTACTAATAGTAGTCTGTGTGATGACTTTGAGCCTCCATATTGCCATCTCTTCAACACAGCTAATACCTAGCTACCTAGTACAGCTATTGCAGTGAATTATTTAATGGCTATACAGCTCTTTAGAAGTAAAAGTATATTGGGGCTGAGTATTATCCAGCTGTTTCCAATATTCCTACAGCTTCAACTTTAAACCAGACGTTTCACTCAAATAGCTAAAACAACTGTTCACTACCTATTATACCTAAAATCATTTTGTTGTTGTTTGTTTGCCTGTTTTTGTTTTTTAGGGGTAGGGGAGTAGATGGAAGGGACAAAGCTGTTTTAAACTCAGTATAACCAATATCTGACCTTGATAGTATAAACTGGAGAGTGGCTTTATCATAAGTTTACTGCTGTTAAGAGCTATATCAGTATAACATAGGTTTGGTTTTTTGTGTGTTGGGTTGGTGGTGGTTGTTGTTGTTTGTTTGGTTTTTTTTTTTTCCCTCTTCCAACCAGCCTGTGCCTTGAGATCCTTTAAGGATGCTGTGGAATATCACAGCTAACACTGTTAGGTTTATAAAAATCATTTGCAAGATAAACCCAGAGATTTCGAAGAAATCCACAGCTGTGGTCTTTGAGCAATTTGCAACAGCGAAACTGTTCTGTGGGTTTGTTTGGGGTTTTTTTCTTTTTTCCTGCACTCAAAAATGAAAACTAAGAGCTGGCACTTTCTGAGGGGTGCCTTAAGTCTTAAACCATTGAGACCTATTGCTTTAGCAAAACATCATTCTCGTGTATCCCAATTTTTGTTAGCCTTATTCAAATAGACTAGAAATGCTCATTGGCTAAGCGCTCCAAGGAGTAAAACACAGAAGCACAAGGACAAAAAAAAACCTCATTTGCCTTAAGTCAAGCACTTCAGCATAGGAAACTGCATTTGGGACACCTGCGGTCTAAGCAGGCAACGGAAAACTTCATGAAAGGTTTATACCACATTCGCCTGAGTTGTCAGATATAAATATATATAGCCTGCAAAAATAATACAGCACTAACACTATGCATCTTGCCTTATGGACGTGTGGAAAAGGCAATGGCAGTTTCCCTGAGACGTTGCAGTGTGGGTGTACACGGTGAGACTACCTACCATAAATGGGGCTTCCATTCAGAAGTGAGGTCCCTGGGAGCCCCTGAAATATAAATAAACATAAGCTGTTTTCAACACAAACAAGTGCCATGCTTCAGTGCAAAAGCCTGATTTAGACCGCCTGCCTTGAGCAAACACCCCGTGCTTTCACCTGCCAGTACAATAAATACTTTGCGCATTTCCCAAGACGCTGGTGCCACCCAACTGTGCCACACCGACGTTAGATTAAGTGGTGGCCCAAGCTGTTTTCAGTGCATGTAATGCTTCAGGGAAGGGTTTAAAAAAACAAGCCTATGCCAGGATGCTGCAGGTCTGCAATGTAACTAGGGGTGGGTGGGAGGGCAGCGGATTTCGGGCACAATCCGGGGCAGGCCGAGCACGCGGCGGCCGA
>NW_005842067.1:1555380-1581589 GCF_000455745.1 Alligator sinensis | reverse complement strand
GCCAGGGAGGGTGTGGCCTCGCCCCTCACTGGCCCCGCGGTGGGAAGGAGGCAGAGCTTGCCCCATGCCCCGGAAGCGGAAGTGGCGTAGGGCGGAGCAGTAAAAGGTGACCTTTGCAGGCGTCCGATATCTGCAGAGCTTGTGAGCGGTGAGTGGGGCCGGGGGCGGCGCGGCCTTCCCCCTGTCCTGCCTTGCCCTCTCCTGCGCGGCCCGGGCGGGCGGTGACGCGGTCGTGTCGTTGCAGGGCGGCGCCATGGGGCCCGAGTTCGGCCGCCTGGCCTACGTGCGGCATATCATCACTTACACGCTGTCGCCCTTCGAGCAGCGGCCCTTCGCCAAGTACTTCAGCGTCGGCCTCCCCAACCTCTGGCGCCGCTTCCGCGGCCAGGTCTTCCGCGTGGCGCCGCGTAAGTGCGGGGGCGGGGGCGGGGGAGGAGGAGGCTGGGCCCGCGCTCGCGCTCCCCGGCCCTCAACCGGCCCGTCTGTGCCCGCAGTGTTCCTGGCGGGCTACGCGGTGTACTCATGGGCCATAGAGGAGGAGCAGCGCCTGAAGAGGAAGAACCCAGCGGACTACGTGAATGACGAGTGAGCGCGGCCCTTATGCATGGGGCAGCCCCCACAGCCCCCACAATAAAGCCTCAACCTGACCTGCGCCTCCTGTGTTGCTCATTGTCCCACCAGCTGCATGTCCCCTCAGGTGGGGAATTGGGGCAGCAGGGTCCACTGCTGCTCCCCTGCTGCCTGATTCCCTGGGGGCTGGGCCAGGCCCCCTGTGGCTGGATCGTCTCCTCAACTGGAGGGTCCTGTCCCTTTCCTCCTGTGCAGGTGGGCTGGGGTCCAGCCACATCCTTGCACCTCACATGGCTGGGCTGCCCCCTCTACCTGGTGGGACTGACTTCCTCCCCCCATGTCTGCCTGCTTGGTGGGGCTTGGCCCACCAGCCACATCCAGTCTGTGGATGGCTGGCACCCAGGGTGAAAAGGCTGGGCACCCCTGGTTGCTGAATCCAAACTTTTTTGCTTAAGAGCATATGGTGGTGACGGCTGCTTCAAGGAGCCTGTTCCAGACACTTGAGTGCAAGCAGGGCGCTGTCCGTCTCGGCGGGCGCGTGGACCACGTGACGCAGTGGCCTGAAGGCGAGCTCCAGCACCCCAGTAATCGGCCACTGAGACTCCTCTTGTTTCTGCTCATTGGCACCTTTTCTCACTCGCAGCAGCATGAAAAAAGTGCAAATTAGTTGCAGAGCTGCGCATTTTCCTGCTAGATTGCACCAACTGCATTTGGAGATTAAATAACTTGGGTCCCACAAAAAGCTTTTGTGTGGGTTAAACCAGAATAAGTCATCTTGGCCAGTGGGCTTTAAAGTGAAGGTAGAATTTGGCTAAGGGGCGGGGGAAAGGTTATAGTAATTAACAGGTCCTTGTCCTCATGTTCAGGAAGAAAGGTATGAGGGTTGTGCTAATCTAGACCACATGTCCTGTTCGGTCCCAGAAAGGTACTTTGTCTTCATAGACCAGCAGTGCTCAAGGTTTTCATCCTGCAGGCCAGATGAGTGGCATGGGGCTCATCTGCAGGCTGGATTCGGCCCTACACTGCCTCAACCCAGCCCCATGCACTAAGTGTGGGCTCTGCATTGGGGCCAGGCTCTGTGCCACCTTGTCTGCTCAATCTAGCAGGCAGGGCCACAGCTGATGGGGGGGCAGGCCTGCAGATCCATGGGGAAGCCCCCCTCCCAGGCTGAATAACCCAGGGGTTGGGGGTTGAGCACTTATCATGGACAAAGGAGGTTCTCACAAGATTAAGTGATAAAGAAATTCCTGTTTTATGGCGCATAAATTAAAGCTGGACTTGGGTGCAAAGTTTGCTGCTTTCCAGGCTTTTTCACTGCCGGGTTGTTGGTCTTTAAAAAGTAACCAGAACACACTGTTTCTCATCCCTGTCCATGGTAGTTTAGCATTCTTGGCAAAGCTAATGTTCAAGGGGCTTTACATGTTCAAGACAATAAATTTGGTTCCAGTTTGGGGACTTTGTCTCCCCCCCGCCCCATCTCTGTTCTCGGCTAACATCAGTCCTTTATGGATGGTAAAGTGACTAAGGCTAACCTTAGCTGCTGAGACTGCTCTCCCTAGGGAAACTGAATGCCAGTTCCTGCCTTTGGAATGACTGGAGAGAGGTAGTTAGCTGTAATAGTCTGAAGTCAGGCGGAAGGCAGGGTAGATGCACCTAAAAGACTAACTAAATGATGAACCTTGGGTGCCCAGGGCTGAAACAAAGCTATGGATATGGGCAGGGTGGCTTTTTGCCTTTCATTCTTGTTTTTTTTTTTTTCCTCTTTATATATGTGAAGCTCAAGGAAACCTAGGTGAAACTGATTCATTTGTTTCCTTATTTAATTAATCTGCTGGGAGCTAAGGTTGTATGTAATCCCGTAAGAGTTTGGCATTTAATCCCTTAAGAGTCTGGCATTTAGTATAGCCTTGGCTCAAGGGGTTTGTACAGTCCCTTTCAGCTTCTGCTATGAGGGAGAAAAGTTGCATCTAGTAGAAACAGGATTTCAGTGCTAAGCCACCATGTCAGCTAATGCTAATTCCTGTGTCATTAATCTTGTGCTCAGGTAACCTAATTTGGGGTGGAGGGGGATCAAGTCTAAGGACCTGAAACTGTCTAAAACCTTCCGAACCATAGGGACAAAAAGAACAAGCAACAGCAACTGGGGAAAAAAGTGTCAGAGCTCTTCAAAGGTGGATTTTAAACTAGGATCAGGTAACTAGGACTAGAACAGTAGCAGGAAGCCCTTAAGGCTATAATAATAAGACTGAGTGATAGCAGCATCTGTAGTACTTATGAGGTCTGTTATTAGTGAAAACACAGGCTGTTTCTGTAACATTTCAGCAGCCTAGAGGATCTTGCTCCCCCTTTCCATCTTAAGTTTCAGAATCTAAATGACAGGCTTGGTTGGCTTTTTATAAGCACAATGGAGGAAAAGGTATAAAATATCCTTTTCAAGCAGCACTTCACAAAGTGACTTTTACTGAGCTCTTAGTGGCCCCTCTTCAAATCTGGCCTTGGGCTAGCTCCACAAAGCTTTGGTGTGGAGGGACAGACCATGTGTGTGGTCTTACCACTCAGCTGTGCTCTTACATAGCACCAGTTGTATAAGCATATTCCAAGAGCAAGTCCTGAACATGGGAGCAGAGGAGGATTGTATAGCTTGCAAATCCCACCAGGGCTTGGTGCTTGGCACAACTGGGGAGCTTCCATTCATGTCCAGTGGAAGGAGGTTTACTGGTGAGAACTGGGGGAGCTTCAAAGCTCTAGATTTAGAACACAAACACACAAGGCCCAGAATCCTTCCTGTTTCTGGCCCAATGCACCCTGCCGCCCTATCTGCCCTCTTACACTTGCTCTGTTAGCTCTTGGGTTTTATTTTCTGGGTGCATTTCTGAGGCCCACAGAGAAAGCTTAGTTCAAGTTGCTGTGCATCCTGCCCAACTCTCTCTATTAGGGGCCTTTTATACTAATTATCTTGTGGCAGGGCAGAGGGAGTAGCAAGGCTGCTGTTAATTGCAGGGTGTAACTAAAGAACAAGTAGGGGGTTACTATCATGATTGACACACCAGCACATCCTCCTGCCTTTGTAAACAGGAAGCTGATGCTTCCCAAGAAGGGACAAACAGCAAATGGTGTGATGAAGGCAAAAAGCAACTTGCACAGGATGTAAATACTAACATGACGGTGATGACTGCTCTTCCAGACCCCAAGCTCCATCCACACCCAAAGCACTGGAGTTTAGCTGCTGCTCTCTGTTCAGAACAGCTGGTAAGTAACCAGCTACTTGGGTTCTTCAGAATTACTATAAATAGTAGTCAGCAGGGGCTGTGTCCCATGGGAGAATATTCATAGAGCTGCTATAAGCAGAAGTAGCTGCTTTGGGTATAACCACATCTGACCTGCCCTAATTGCCAACTGATCCCCACTACAGTAGGCCCAGACATAAACAGTATAAGAGACTTAAGTCTCGCTTGCAGGAAAAGGATATAGCAGGAAGTAAAGACGTGGCAGCCAAAGGGCACTGGCCTAAAAAAAAGCCACCTTGTGGCAGAATGTTCACATGGAGCAAGGTACAGTGGTTTCTACTAAACCTTAGCAACATTAGGATAAAAAGCACTTATCAGTATAGTACCAGGCCTACAACGTGGCATTATCTTAATCAAGTTGCTTCTTCTGTACTGGCACTCTGAAGTGCCTCCCATATTAAGCAATTAGGGAAGCCTAGGTCAAGGCTATCAGGTGCCTACTTTCCACGCTGGAGCTTTTTACATGTATTGTATAGTTTTGTACAGTAGCATCCAGCCCACAAGAACTGAGACCTGTTTTTGCAGACTGTGCTGTCTTGAACCCTTATTGTTCCTAAAATCAGGACCAGGGAATGGGTTAAGAATTTCCTTCACACAAGTTTGCAGTCTCTAAATCAGTGGTCACCAACCAGGCAATTTTGTGGAGCCCTTGACTGTTGATTTCAGTTGCGGGGGGGGGCTAGGCCCTCTAGACAGAGAGCCTGTCAGAGGCTCTGCAATTGGGAGTGGCAGGAAACATGAAACAGTCCAAGAGTGGCAGGATGTATAAGCAGTGGGACACACATGGCTGGGCTGAGCTGTACCTGCTGGGCTGGGTGAGTGGGCCAGTCCCCCTTTGTGTCTGCTGCTACCAGGTGAGTGGAGCCCCAGCCAAACCAGGGGAGAGTCTGAGCCTAGGCAAATTGGGGGTGCGGGGCCCGGCGAATGTGTGGGGGGGGGGGGGGGGGCACATGCCCTCCTGATCTGTGTGCAAGGCACCTGCTGCTGCATGCTAGGCTTTGCGCCTTGCCAGGGTGCATGCAGCAGTGAGAGGTGCCCCCATGCATCTGCACACTGTGCCTGGGCTCTGACTTCTGGCCCAGCCAGGGCCCCACTTGTGTGTCTTCTCCTTCTCCAAACAGACTGACTTGCAGGGTGGTGCAGGGCAGTAGATCCTGGATTGCCCTTTACTTCAAAAAATTATCTTCACCTTAAAAAGGCTGAAGACAACTGCTCTAAATCCTACCTCTTACTACATCCACCTCCTGCCCACCTAGATTGCACCTGGGAGCCAAACTGTTGCATGCACAGAGAGATGTTTACTGCCAAGCCAAGAGCACGCAAGCAAACTGTCACTCGGGAGGAGGTTGTGCACTCATCTGACTTGTCCTTCTGCCTCCAACATGGATTTTTAAAAGGAAAAGGGAAGAAATGTGAATTTCACTATTTACTTGCCTCCCTGTTGTAGACCTGTCCTCCCAGACAAAAAAAACAACCTCATAGGTCTGACTTGCTTCCTGCACACTGCTAATCCACCTTACCGAAGGGAACTGTACTTGGCTCCCTTCCAGAGCAGACTTGGGATACAACCATGGAGTGGGGGCAGGAATATTCTCCCAGCATCACCTTTTTAATGGGTCTTTTGTACAACTCTTGGGGACACCCCACCATCTGAAGTGTTAGTTTAAGAAAGGGAGGTCATGGAAGGGAAGAGAAGACAAGGCTATTTAGATCTCCCTCAGCTTTCAGTCTCAGCCAAGTACCACAATTCAAATATGGTAGAAATCAATTCATTTAGTTCATCAAAGCAGTCCCCATGAAACATTGTTGCAGAGTACTTATAAGTAAAGAACTCCTTCAGTAGGAAGTGGGAGACCTTGCTAGCTCTTGAGCAGATAACTCTCTTCTACTCCTTTGAAAAGCAGCTTTACAGAAATCATGTTTGAGCTGAAAGTTGGGCTAACTGGAGGTCAAAGCCATCCTTATACAATTGCCTCTAACAAATTAACTTCCACTGCTCTTAAACTCATTGCATCACTTAGCTGTAGGGGGTAGGACACAGCACAAGTAACAATTCCTTTTCTTACTATGCCCACAAAACCAAACTCCCCTCATATTAAACATGTATTATTCTGCACTATAATTCAGGGATCTGAAGCACAGACACTAGTACCAAGTAGTATTCCTCCCCTCAATATTCTAATGAGGAAGCCAGTGTGTCTTATTTAATCTCCAAGGAGAGAGACTTGGTTCAAGATTTCATATGAGAGAAGCAAAACCCAATGACTTCCCACCCATCATAAACTACTGGATATTTCCTTTCCTTTGAGAGGTAAAGTAAAGAGCTTCCTGAGCTGAGGAAGTGGGAGGCCTTGCTGTCTCCTGAGCAGATAACCCTCTTCTACAGCTTTGAAAAGCAGCTTTACAGAAATCTGCTTTTCAAAGCTGTAGAAGAGGGTTATCTGCTCAGGAGCCAGCAAGGCCTCCTACTTTCTCAGCTCAGGGAGCTTTTAACCTGTGTGGGCTTTGAATCTGAGAGGCAAATAATCTTGGAGTTGCCCTCAACTGGACTTTAACTTATAAATTACATCTCCACAAAACTGCTTTAAAAATCAAAACAAGGAATAATTACTTGCCAAACTTGCAGCCTCTATTGGAGTGCTAATGCCTCCATGCTACATTCATCTGCTCTCACGCTGTGTTATTCAGTTGCAGAATACTGTGCCCCCCGTATGGGCTTGTTCATCATCATACAGCAAACTAGCGGACACCCAACTGCATGCTACAGCGAGTCTTACATCAGGCACCTTGCACCCCACTCTACTCCCAGGGTACCAGAATCCCAGATAATCCTACGGTGCCAGCACACTGGGACATATTCTACCCACATAAAGCTCAGCTTCCCTCAAGATACCCAATATGGTCCACCCTTGCAAAACCTGACTTTTCCTTAGTCAGTGGCAGGAGGAATGGTCAGCACAAGCACCAATCAATCACCACATCATCTCTGACCCTACAGACGATCAACTAGGGTTTAACTGGCTATGCCATTATTGGGCATTTCTCAACTGGTTTCAAACTTGACATGGTCACTGTGCCTCAAACCTATACCAATGAGGCCTTCACAGTGACAAGAAATGCTTGTGGACAAGTCCAAACCATGCCCTACATTGTTGACTTGTGTCCATTTACACTGCTACCTGGTGGCCTTCAAGCTCTTCACGCTGGCGATGACATTGCCTTAAGATGGCTGAAACATGCCAAAACTGCATATGCTAAATAAGTAAGTTTAAGGAACCCAAAGCTGCAAGTGCCACAGCCTGTGGAAGTGAACCCTCTTTGATCCCTACTATAGCGCATGGCCAACTACCCTTTGGCTAAAGGTACACCGTGGAATACTGGGAGCCCTTTAAGATTGAAAAAAAAGGAACAGCACATCTGGTAAGCTGAACATACAAAGTACATGTGTCAGAAAAGTAAACAGACAGATGGATAAGGCCTTGAACTATATGACTTTAGTAGACATTAACTTATTAAATCTCTCCTGTTTCAAGATGAACTTTGTCCCTTTAACAACTGAGCGCTGATGCAGCAGTAGGATAAGGGAGTATAAAAGTCTAACTGGAAGCTGGAGTAATTTTATTCAGGACTCCAGAACCTTCAGAGACTCCTTTGGCAAGCAAGAGCCGATCCAAAGATGCACTGGTTGAAAGTTATAGCAGTCATGCTGCTTTGTTCAGCCTTCCTGAGCCAGGTAAGAACAAAACAGGAGGAAACAAACATTTAAGCTATTGAATGCAAATGGTCAGGCAGTTACTGACATGAAAGCGTGAGTGATTACATGTACAAAATGACTGCAGTATTTAGAGCTAACAGTAGCATATTTGTTACTTCAGCAACTGAAGTAGCATGAGCTAGTAGTGTCAAGGCAGTAGAATAACTATTTTCTTCAGCTCACATGCCGACATTGTGAATTTAGGCAAGTATTGTAGTCTGTCTGTCTGTCTGTTTCCGGCCCTAGAAAGCAAGGGTGCTGCCTCTTTTCCCAAACTGCTAAGACGCTTAGCTAGCCTTTAACTAGTGCTTTACAAAGATACCAGATGATTATACCTTCAGTAAGAATCATTATTTTGTAATGGCTGTTGACTCTGCCAAGTCTTTGAAAACCGTTAGGTGCTAGCCTAGTTAGATGTTGTAACAAAATGCTCTGGGGAACATGGAATGTAGCTGCTGTTCCTTTCATGAGAGTTGCACTCCATTTGTTTCAGATACACTGTGCATCCTTGCATCAGCCAAACTCTCAACCAAAGAGGCAAAGAAGGATGACACCTTTCTGGAGAGGGGTCTCCTCCCTCAGACCCATTGGAGCCTCCTGCAGGGATGACATCGAATGCGTCACAATGCTATGCAGGTAACTTCTATGTTCCTCATTTGCAAAAGTACAGGAATGCTGCCCCCGCCCTGCTGTGCAAAGGGACCTCCCACCATGTTACAGTACTCGAGAAATTAAATTAATTCTTTATGGAAAGAATGATCACAAGGGTTTAGTCATCTTTCCAAATCAGTGCAAATGCTGTGCAGCAGCATGGTGGCCTAGGTGAGGCATGCAGAGGAAAAGGACCTGGCAGGGTCTTTTTGGTTTGTGCTGCAAAGATGTTATTGAAAAAAGACAAAAGTACTGGAATCTAGGAGGAGACTTAACTGCCTGCTTTCAGGTCTTAAAATATGTCCCCCTTAAGATGACATTGTCCCTTTGAAAACATATGCTTATTAAAAGCGCTTCCTCAGCAGAGCAGGCCTACTCTACTGAGATGTGAGGAAGGGTTATGAAATCCACAGCAAACATGGATTAGTCCAAGCTGACACCTACTGCTGGATGGACTATATCTCCAACTCCCGTTTCTTCCATTTACATCAACCCCTTCCCCTCCAATAAACACAAGTTATACTGTGTTAACTGAAGGCTGACTTATACAGGAGAGCTGAGACTAGCAGCCATACAGCCAATACTCTTCTCCTGCCTTGAAAAAAGAGGACAGTGCTGACAGCACATCAACTTCCTTACCGGGCAACAAATAGACATGCCTTTAATGTAAGAAATAGTATTCAAGTTCCTATTTTAACATGCATTTAAGAAAGGTCATTGTAGGTTAGTGGCCACTTGCCTCAGAAAGGTAAGAGCAGTACAGAGATACAAACAGAAGAGATTTTCAAACTTTTAGCATCGCCTATCGCTCGACTGCTGTGGTAATGTATTTTGCAGACAGCATGTCATTTGCTAAAGATCACATGCACATATAAAGGCAGACTGAAGCTGGCATTATTTCATGTGGAGAGAAACTGAGTTCAGGCCATCAGTTTTTGGAATACATATTTGAAAGAGACCTCCTATAAGCCTCCGTACCAATGACAGTCACTAACAGCGTGCTTTCAAGAAGAGAAGAACAGTAAGATTTGGGAATTACTGAAAGCACAACAGGTTTACTTTATATTCAAGTAATATTAAATGCATAGTGCTGTGATATCTAGATAACTGTCAACTTGGGTCTTTACCTGATACTGTGTCTTTTTGCAGGAAGAGCCACTGTTCCTTAAGAACTTCCCGGGAATGATCTGTCACTAAGGAAAAGAAAACATTGCTTTTACCTCCGATGAGGCCCCACTCGGCACGTGAAATATTTATTAAACTGCCCTGAGTTAGGACATTGACTTATGTAATGGCATATATTTAGTATTTGTGCCAGAACTAACGAGGAACTTCAGGAAGACTAAGTGCATACACTGGACAGAGCTGCACCACTCCCAAGCATGCCAGAAGATGAGACTTGGGCCAAGCTCAGTAAAAGACCTTGCATCTCAGGTTTTTATATTGTTTGTATTATACATATTTTTATGCAAATTAAAATTTTGTGTTCAGCAAACAAACTTACTTTGTCATGCATTAAAAAATGTCACACTGTGGGTACATGTCAAGGAGGCCTTTCAAATGGAGTGTGTGCATGTGAAGCTTACCTATGGACTAATGCCCTTTAGTTTAGGCATGTGCATGAAGTAATCAAGGATACAGGTTGTAACCATGTTGGTCTAAGCACATAGGCAGACAAGGTTCTTTGGGTGAATCTGATCTCTTTTATTAATGCAACTCAAATTGTTGGACAAATTCTCCTTTGAAAGCTTTCGGGTATAAATACCCTTCGTCGGGCTGAGGAAGCATCTGCAGTTGGTGTGCGCTCTCTTCCTGGATGGAAGGAATAGTAAAGAAGCCAGAGGCTGGCCTGCATGCAAGAAAGCCAGCCAGTGCATACGAGCCTCTGGCTTCTTTACTAGTCATTCCATCCAGGAAGAGCACACACCAACTGCAGAGACTTCCTCAGCATGATAAAGGGTATTTATACCTGGAAGCTTGCAAAGAAGAATTTGTCCAACTATCTGAGTTGGTCTAATAAAAGATATCAGATTTACCTGAAGTAATCAAGTGCATAAAGTAATCCAACCCCTGACAAATACAGCCAACAGCTCAACCAAGTAACCCTTCTGAAAAGAGAGCAAGCAAACTATTAAATAAGAATCTCAAAATACTACAGCCAATTCCATCAATACTCCAGCAGTTCCAATGGATTTGGAAGAGAGAACCTAGTTCAGGGGTGGGCAATTATTTTAAGTGGAGGGCTGCTTATCAAGTTTTGGCAAGCCATCGAGGGCCGCATAGGTAGCCCCGTCCCTTGACAGGTACCCTACAGCTGGGAACTATGTGGTGCTGGCCAGGGAAATGGCTGCGACAGGCAGGGGGTGGGGCAGCAAACGGGCACACAGAGTGCAGTGACAGCTGGGCAGGAGCACAGGGCCCACACCAGTGCACCAGGCCCAGCACTGGCAGAGCGTGAGGCCAGGCTGCCAGGGGCTCTATGGAGCCAGGCTGCAATGCTTAAGCAGGGAGAGTGGAGAGCCATCCTGGCTCCATAGGGCTCCTGCTGCCCCGCTCTGGGCCCCACTGGCACTGGCCCCACACTCCCACCGGCTGTTCCTTCACTCTGCGCACCCGCTCACTGCCCCTTCCCCCTCCTGCCACAACCATTTCCCCACTCTCCCCCGGCTGCCACACACCAGCACCACAGGGTTCCCAGATGCAGTGTTGGGACCACAGGAGCCAGCCCAGCTGATTCTGAGGATTCAGGCAATTGTCCGCGATCTTCCCCTGCCCCTCCTTACCTGTATTTCCCTTGGTGCAGGGAGGCTGGAGCCTCCAGAAGCCCCTGCTAGGCAGAGGCTTGCGGGGGGGGGGGGGGGGGGAAGAGGGGTGCAGGGCCAGACTGAACTTGCTGCTCCAGCTGTTTAGTTCTGCCCCTGCAAGTCACAGTCTGCAGAGTGTCAAATCAGGACCTGGGTGGAAGCTTTGATAGGGGGTGGTCATTCATAGATACTAGAGTCAGAAGGGACCTCAACAGATCATCGAGTCTGACCCCCTGCCTAGGTAAGAAAGAGTGCTGGGGTCAGATGGCCCTAGCCAGATGCCTATCCAGCCTTCTCTTAAAGACCCCCACAGTAGGGGAGAACACCACCTCCCTTGGAAGCCCATTCCAAATTTTGGTCACCCTTACCGTGAAGGTTTTCCTGATATCTAGCCTAAATCTGTTGTCAGTTTGTGACCATTGTTCCTTGTTACCCCAAGAGGCGCCCCGGTGAACAGAGCATCTCCTATCCCTTGCTGCGTCCCCCTAATTAATTTGTAGGTGGCCACAAGATCACCTCTCAGCCTTCTCTTGCTGAAGAGGTCCAGGTCCCTCAGTCTGTCTTCACAGGGCTTGTCCTGTAAGCCCCTAACCATACGAGTGGTCTCCTCTGGACCCTCTCAAGTCTATCAACATCCTTCTTGAAGTATAGCGCCCAAAACTGGATGCAGTACTCCAACTGTGGTCTTACCAATGCCTCAGAGGAGCATCTCCTTGGATCTATTTGTCATGTATCTGTTGATGCATGATAAAGTGCAGTTAGCTTTGCTGATGATTTCATCACACTAACGACTCATGTTCATCTTGGAGTCCACTACGACTCTGAGATCCCTTTCCGCTTCTGTGCTGCTGAAAGGGTCACTTCCCAGCCAGTAGGTGTGCTGGATATTTTTGTGCCCTAGGTGCACTCTGCACTTATCCGTGTTGTACCACATCCTATTGTGTACTGCCCACTTTTCTAACCTGTCCAGGTCTGCCTGCAATCGTTCCCTACCCTCTGGAGTGTGCACTTTGCCCCACAATTTAGTATCATTCGCAAACTCAGACAGAGTACACTTCACAGTCACATCCAAGTCACAGATGAAGATATTGAAAAGTGCAGGTCCAAGGACCGAACCCTGCGGGACCCCACTACCCACATCCTTCCAGATCGATACCGACCCGTCTACTACCACTCTCTGGGTGCAACCACTAAGCCAATTTGCCACCGTGTAAACATGTGTGTCACAGCCTCTTAATTTATTTATGAGAACAGGATAAGATACTGTATCAAAGGCCTTGCTAAAGTCCAAGAAAACGATATCCACCTCTACTCCTGTGTCTAAGCATTTTGTGACCCTGTCATAAAACGAAACCAGATTGGTCAGGCATGATGTACCTGCTACAAATCCATGCTGGTTTCCCTGCTGCATTATTTTTCCTGCTAGACTCCCACAAATATGATCCTTCGTAATCTTTTCAAAGCCCTTTCCAAGGATGGAGGTGAGACTGACTGGCCTATAATTATTCAGATCCTCCTTCCCCCCTTCTTGAAAATAGGGACCACATTGGCCCTTTTTCAGTTCTCCGGGACCTAACCCGAGGGCCACAAACGCTCAAACAGCCGTGCTAGTGGTTCTGCTATGACACTGGCCAATTCCTTCAGTACCCTCAGATGCAGCTCATCCAGTCCATCCAAGTGACTGCACAAAGTCAGCATCGACAGTTGGTGGGCTGGTGTCCCTCTGATGCTCATCATCTAAGAACCCGTTAGGAGACTTATCTTGAGCCCTGTTCAGGAACACTGAGGCAAAAAACTAATTGAATAGCTCAGCTTTGTCTCCCCTCTGTCACTAATTGCTTCTTGTTCAGTAGGGGTCATATGCTGCCCTGAGCCATCCTTTTACTCCCTACATACCTAAAAAAAGACTTTTTGTTGTCTTTGTATTGCCAGCCTCAGCTCTGTAGTTGCATTGGCCTTTCTAATTGCCTCCCTGCAATTAATTTTCTAAAATTTTTAGGGGCCCTGCGGGCCGGACAGAATAACCTGGTGGGCTGGATTCAGCCCACAGGCCATATTTTGCCCACCCCTGACCTACTACTAAAGAAACTGAGCAAAAACAGGTTTCATTCAGTTACACTTTCAGACTTAATCAACTTACTGTCATCATTTCAGAGACAATCACATACACATAGGGACCTACCAAATTTGAGGAAGCTTCCCCCTGATTTTGCAGGCAGATTGCAAGGCCCAGCAGTAGGCCTATGCAAAGCAGCAAGTATTTGCTTTGGATTTGGCTGATTCGGAAGGACGGTGATTCAATTTGGTGATGCGAATCACTGTCCCGATTTGATTTGGCTGATTCTGATCCAGAGATTTGGTGCAGATTTGGCCATAAACTAAACAGGCAGAAGTCCTCAACCACGCTGGACACAGTTGCCTCCAGCTGGTAAGTCTGTTGTGGTGGGCGGAGGGAAGGGGTGTGGGGGGGTATAGATCAACAAATATACTTGCTAGAATATGCAAACCCAAGATAAAACTGTGGAGTTTTATCAATGTAATTCCACTGAGGAGGAAGCCATACAGAAGATGCAAGCACGGTGTTTGTAAAGTTTAATACAGAAAAATCTATTTGATATTTTATTAAACTTAGTTTCTCCAGTTACAGTTTTGCATTGTACAAAGCATTTTAATGACACAGTAGTTAAAAAGTTCTTTACAAATTGAAATGTGATACCCTTTTCTCCAAATATTTTAATTGCCATAAATTTGTTTAAAAATACACATTAAACGCATGTTTCAGACACTAAACTTTCTATAATCTCAATACCACAAAATACATAGAATATACTATACAGATGTGGAAAAATCTAGTTAGTATATAATACTTTGCTCACCATTAATAGCTTTATTACGTGAAATGCACATACTGACTTAGAAATTCTAATTTTGAGCCCCAAAGTACCCTTCAAAATTTCATCTGTATTGCAACAAATAAAATCACAGTATTTTTTTTTAAGTTTTGGTTGAAGACAGATGCCTAAATATTTTGATAGAAACAAAACATAAGACATGGACTTGTCATGTACAAAGCGTAAAATAGAGACATCCCATCAGTCATTAACAGTACCTCCTGTATGATTAGTAAGGGCTTCATTTATAAGTGATGGATTAAAAGTTACTTTCCCCCCCCTCCCCAAAAAGAAAAAAAAAACCCTTCTTCACCAAATAATAATAATTTCAAATAAGATAAAGGATTTTTAATAAATATATAAGCACTTTATCCTCCATATACAAAATTTCTTAAAACCATTTAAAAGGGGGACCAGATACAAATGTCAGTAACTGTGCTTGCAAAAGTCATGTCTGGTCCTTGAAGTTACATTTTCAGATGTATGATGCCAATGCAGCCAAGAAATTGGGCTGCAGTACTACCATGCACTCAGCTACATGATTGACTAGGGTTGTGTATAAAAACTGAAGACGGGGCACATTGCATTCCAATTTACTAATATCAGCTCTGCTAGCACACAGAGTTGCACCAATTGGAACGGCTGCACTTCCATTACATTTCCAGACAAAATTAAAACAGGTAAAATGTTTACATGGGGATAGCCTATATAAATTATGCTGAAAAAGCACATCAAGCTACTCAGTATAGTGCATTCAGTTTAAGTTCAGATGAACACTGGCAACAAGCAAGAGGTAATGCTGTCTCAAAAGCTGTCCTACCAAATGGCCAGGCTCATTTGTCTAGCACACCCATACTGAGATAAGAATCTGTATTTATGTTATAGCTCCCCCTTCCAACACTGCTATTGTTAAATGGCAACAAAGACCAAAATTCTTTAAAAAAAAAAAACAAAAAACAACAAAAAGTGGAATTGGACAACATGATTCTTTATGTTTATGTAAACCCATCTCCGGGAACTCTGTCTCTGGAAATAGGTCTGCGTTTGTCTAAGAGTTGGCTAGCAAAAGCTTTGGCTACTCTTGTTTAAAAGAGATCTATCATCAATTTTGTTGCTGGAAATATGCAGCTTTCCATAACACTGATTCACTAGACTGATTCCAACCCTGACCCAAATATTTGTCAAGGCTTTTACTGATAATTTGGAAGTTGCTTATTCCCCACTGCATAATTCAAACTGGACTTGCTCAGGCCCTTTTGTAACTGCCTTCATGTGAAGGCTGCAATGATGATTAATTTCGGTTAGGTAAATGAATTATTATTATTAAATACAGCAAAGGTAGTCTCTTTCCACTAGTTGCCAGATTGGCAAACTTTATAATTACTTGCCTACGGCTTTATTTTACTTGCCCCAGGCAAGTATTAAATTATATTCATAAAGTCCTGACTTTGTGCTGGGGCCATTCATAAGTATATTTTAAGGTGGTTATTTTTAAATCACAGCAATCAAGCCTCATCAAATCTGAAGTAATATACATTGCACTCCTGTATAATACGCAAGATTCATCACCAGCAAGATGGTGATTCAGCACTCAATAAATAATATATCAATATAGCCAGTTGCACTATAATCTAAAAACAAGTATAACATACAGTTTGGACAGACTGAGTTCATATATATCTATAGATATATATATATATCTATATCTATATATATATATCTATATATGTCTATATACACACACACACACACCCCTCCCATACACGCACACAAGCACACACATGTATATGTATTAAAGACTCTCACAATACAAATTGCATACTGCCATCAAAAGCCAAGAAGAGCCATCTATGTGCTCTGAGTTATGGCTAACAGATTTAAAAGAAAATAAAAGTCTTGGGCTATTTTGCTCTGATTTCTTGAAGGTTCATTTGTAACTGTAAGTGATGCACTTTGTCGTTTAGGAACCTGCAAGTTCGACAGCAAATTCAAGATAATTTTGACGTCTGAGCAAGCCTAGTCTGATTAAGCCATTTATAAGGTTCACCACTGGGAGTTGGAGTTATAAATTCAATCTACAATACTGATATGTATTAATATGCCACCATATAGAAAATCATGGAGAGAACCAGAATTTAAAGATTCCCTTGTGATAAGACACTAGTGCAACCTGCATTAGTGGTTAAGTGACATGCATTTCCCACATCGCTGTTTAAGTAAGTGGTTCAGAAGGACAGGTTTTGTTAGCCTGGATTTTGGCAGAGGGATGGAAGCTTATGAAGTATTTGCATTGTTTGGCTACTGAAGCCAATAAAATGAATTTGTCGCTGAAGCAAGGGGAAAATCCCAATTTAGAGAAGCATGTGGAATTGTCAAATTAAATTGATCTGTTTGACACAGCTACAGATGAGCAAAACAATATCCTTTTGTTAAACAAAACCGTTGCATATCTCCAACACAGAAAGTGAACTTGGGACAATAATCCAGAAGGAATTTAACCAGAAAAGCATACTGCTTGGGTGGGACACTATCCACCAGTTCATGTCCACATTTTGACACACTGTAAAAAAGTTTTTTGTATTTTTTTAAAGACTAATAATGTTTAGCGTCTAAGGGTTTAAAGATTAACAATGTATTTTTCAAGAAGAAATTAATTTAGTGTGATACCAAATGGTATTTGTGGGACTCTAGCTTAAAAACAAAACACACAAATATTCCCAGAGATGAGACCATTACTGCTTACAATAATGGTAACTGCATACAAAGGAGCAAGCTTAAAACACAGCCATGCTGGCTACTGCAGCGCTACTTCAAAAATATACTGTTAATCCAGCTTCTAAGAAGGTATTCTTATATAGCGTCAAAAGTGTGCTAGGCACTTTAGAGTATTAAGGGAAAAATAGTTGACAGTATCCCATTAACCAAGATGCAGAGTTTGAGGGTAGAGAATTCTTTGTAACAGCAAACACTGGAAAAAAAGAACACAAGCTGGCACAGTGATTCAAATAAAAAAGGATGTTGAAACAGACCTAAACATATGCTGAAATATTAATAGGGAAATTTACAGGTCTGTTAATTACGTCTCAATTTGTACGTAGCAAAGCTTTTCTGGAAGTACAAAACAAGTTGGAGAACAAAGGAAGCTCTACGAATATGCAGCTACAGTTTAGTAAAGTTACTAATTTGCAAAACTTCTAAACTCTTAAAGCCCATAGGACATACTGCAGTACTAAATAGTGTAGAATTCTATTCCTTCTTTCGAAATGTGCCAAAATGATGGCAGTCTACAACTACACACAAATTTAGTGCAATATTTTTCCTGAACATAGATGCATTATTCTGTACCAGATACAAGGTTTAATGGGAGATAAAAATGAAGCAAGACTCTCCAATTCCACTCTCGTAAGTTCAGAGTGTGACTCTCTGAAAGAAAACCGCTGTAATAGGAGGTCATTTGGTATGACAGATGCTTGTACTGTTAATACAAAGGAAAAGGAATTTTACCAAAGTACTGCAGAATTCCAACTGCATACAGTATACCTGGTCCTGCTGTAAAACATCTTGTAAACAGTTCATAAAATCTTCATCTAAAAGTAAGGCATAAGGCACACCAGACATGTTAGGGGCACTAAGCAATATTGAAAGCAGTATAATTTTTAAACACTTTGCTCAGACAAGCACCTTATATGGAAAGGTACTTTGGTTTACAACTTTTTAAGAGCAACCACTCAGAACTCCATGCAGGATTCCTGTTGCACCGAGTTACTTACCCTAAAGTGAAATTTCTGCTCCATCAGAAACATTTAACATCAATGGGAAATACACATTTTAAGTAAGTTCTATATCAGAACAGTTAGGCAATTTCCCTATAATAGTAGGTGTGCTCCCCACCCCACAATGGCCATAACACTGTCATGATGTAGTGTCCATTAACTAGCAGACCCAAAATAAGAAAAGATGGATCTTGCGCACTAATCATGATCTCTGGTTTCTCAGTCAATGGAAAGGATACAAATGACAGTTCCAGTAGGAATTATTTGTCGGTTCTTTCAACCATAAAGTTGGCTGATTCAGTAAGTGTCAAATAATGACAAGCAAGGAAACAAGATCCGTTTATACAAAGAGATACAAAAAAGCACAAGATTGTCCATTTTTTAAAAACCTTTCCAATATGCACCCATCAGAGACTGAAGTTCATTCTTACACCATCATTTCCATATTGCATTAAATGCAAGTTACTGTAATGTTTTGTGATTGTTATAGTGTTAAGTATTTTGAAATTGTCTTGAAAACAACCCAAGTCAGACATAACTAAATATTTTTTCCATATAGGTCTCTCTATAGTTTCATTTAAATGAAATCTTTTAATGTGTAGAAGAATATCTCTGGAACTTTTTTTTTTCTTTTTCAATATTTAGTACAAATTCTGCAATAATAAAACTGTAGTTGTCATTTAAGATTTGAGTCATAGGCATCAGGCATGAAAAGCATGGTGTCGCTATACTTTAGAACCTATCAACCCTTATTTTCTTTAACAAGCTCTACTACCACAAGACATTACAGAGTAACAAAGCTCACAAAGTACTTAAATAAAGTGTCTACATTAATTTCTGCTAAGTACTTGATAAGGGTAAATTTATAGGAAGAAACAGCTAAGTCCTAAAACTGCCCAAAATAGGGCTTTGTAAAAATTTTTAAAAACAAATTAAAATAAATAGGATTTAAACTGATTAGTTATGTATTATGACTGGAATTCCAATCCATTACAGATCAGTGAAACCACATCTTTATATGTAGCAGATTTTAAAATAATTAAATAACTTAAAATGGGAATACCAAAGAAGTCCATCAACAAGACGTTTTGGGGTTAAACACACAAATGAGAATGGGAGACATGTGAAAGCATTCTTTGCTCTTAGTGTCAACTAGGCAACATGTTATGGCAGTCTTCCTTATTGGACATGACACAGTGTTGTGGAGAAAATCAGAGGCAGCAAGAAAAATGTGTGTTCTACTTTCCAATCCTTCAGTTCAAAATATTACTTGGCGTCCAGACGTAACCAATGTAATCCCTGCCGGGTATAACGGACTAGGTCTGTCATGATGCTTGAATTAAAGATAAGAGGGCCCATAACTTTGTCCAGTTCAGCAAAAAATTCTAGGACGACAAGAGAACAAAATAAACTATGCATATACTCATTCATATCGACTTGTTTAGAGATTTACATCCTAAGAAGAAATCTAGTTCTGACACACTAACCCCAGATATTACACACATTCTCTCAGGCTAAAACAGGGAGAGGGGAAAGATGAAAGGAGTTGCAAATGGAAAAAAAAAAGTAAAAGGGTTTATTTCCATTTCCAAAAGGCACCTCAGCATTTCTGTAATAACATGGTTGATACAGAGGCATAACATGGCAGCTCTGTGCCCTGGGCAGCAGCAATGCATGGGGTAGTGCTGGCTGTCAGCAGCAATTTTTGCACCCCCATAGCTCCTGCCTCAAGTACACTACTGGGTTGAAAGACAGATGGAACAAGATTGATACTGTTGTAAAACATTCCTAGTAATGGGAAAATTCTTCCTTTAAGAAACATGCATATTCATTTTAAGCAAAATTTTGGAACTGGACATGTATTTGCATTCAGCCCTAGAACCTACACAAACATGGCAAGTCTACCAAAAATCTGTTTGGCCACGTTACTAGTATGGAACCCAGCAATCAATACCATTCTCCAACAAGATCAGAGAACCAATTTAAAAGATGACTACAAATTTAAAGCAACAATTATTTTATCTACAGCAAACCACTAGCTGACAAAACATGGCTTACACACTATTAGCTGATGCTCTAAATGTGGACGCCTATTAGGATTTTGGCAAAGAACGTCATGTTTGAATTTTTGGGCAGATTCTGCTGTCTTACCTTTCTGCTCTTTAGAGAGCTGTTCAGCTTGGTCCCAGATTTCATTGGCATAGAGAAAGTTGGATGTAACCTGCACATAACTGGCTGCCATCTGGTGGATTCTCTGTGGAATAGTCACTGAAGAACTGCTTCCTGAAGGGTTGGTTGTCCCCGAGGAGTAATTCCCTGAATTCCCTGGAGATAGCTTCGGAGAGACCGGAGATGGCATGCCAACAGGCTTGCTAGTTATTATAAGAAAAACATGGTTTTCAAAACACGAACTGTCAACATAGATACAGCTGAAACAAGCATCAGAATATAATCAACAGCATGTATTTCTATAAAACCCCCTTGCCCAAAACCTCAAGGCCTTTCCATTTAGAAGTACTCCCCCATTTGATAAATGAGGAACCCAAGACCAGAAGGGATAAGTAACTTGCATATGCATATATGAAGTCTGTGTCTGAGCTGGAACCAGAAACTAAAAGCTTCTCCAAGTCTTGTGGTTTTCTCTCATGACCAAGCCGCCTTTATCTTTTAATTTGCATTTTATAAAGGTGGAATTTTTTTGTGGCACACATTTCAAAGTAGTAAAACTTCATCGAAGAAACTTGTGAATGAAGTCTAAACCACACAAACTAGAAACGAAGCTTTAAAATGTTAACAGGTTAAAGCAGGGGTGGCCAACCTGCAGCATGCGTCTCACAAGTGGCATGGGCAACCTGTGTGGCACGTGGCACCCCAGGGAGGGGACAGGCGGCAGAAATTAGAGCAGATTGGGCATGGAGCACAGGTGAGGGAACAAAAAGCAAAGCAGCTGACTGGGCAAGGAGGAAGATAAGAGTGGCATTCAGGGAGGGCATGGGACTAATTTGTGGCAAGCCTGCCAAAAACATTGGCCACCCACTAGGTTAAAGACATTTAAAATAACCCACTGAAGATTACATATTTACGTAACTCAGCTACACAAACACAGCACAGCATATCATAATACTAGTCTCAGGATCTGAATGGTACAAGTAAGAATGTTCCTTACTTCCCCATAGAGTAAGCAATCCCAAAAATACTGCAAGCTCAAGTAGCTCCAGGCACTTTACAAAGTCTATTGTCCTCTTAATTCTCAGGAATATATATATAATAGAGCTCACTGAAATCAAGTTGCGTGTTAGACAATACAGAGACACAGACCCCTTTTTTGCAGTAAGAGGTCATTTGAAACCCTGCTTAGAGTGCTGTCATGAGCAGTTGCCTTTTGAAACATTTACCAAAACAAGCATGCAAGCATAAACCCAGCTGAAGCCCAGATCCTTAGGAGAGTACAACTAACTAATGAGACACCAGATACATTTATATAACACCACTAGGAGTAAACAATTAATTCAACTTTGTGTACCACATAAACTGAGAAAAAGGAAATAGTTTCCATTTTGTCTGTTAGAAGTTTGGCTCTCACTGGAGAGAAATCAAACTAGTTTAATACTTTATCAGTGAACTCAGCCATGCAGATTCTGTTCTTCAGCCCCATTAATCCTTCACCTCCCACACAAGATTTAAAACATCTTAAATCAAGAAAGAAAGCAGTTTAATGTTCAAGTTTAGAAACTGCTTACCTTCCCATACCAGGTGATGGTGCTTGAGAATTATTATAGGAATTCTGTTTGAGTAAAAAAAAAAAAAAAAAAAAAGATTGCCATATGATTTAAAGTCATCTTAATTGCTTATTAAACTGATTTTTGCAAACAGATTTCTTTGCAATAATAAAAATCTGAATAGGATGGAAGACTCTCACGGCACTTTAAAATCTGAGAAAACATCCAGTGATCCCACTGACAAACTAAGGCAGTGATACTTTAGGTGATTTGCCTACAGATTTGTAGCAAGCTGACAAATTTGGGGTTAGATCTCATGTCTCCTTATTTAGTCCCTTGTGCTAACTATAAAACCTCATCATCTCTTATGGCAAGATTTCATTTTTTCCAGCCTGATACCTGTTAATAGGAAATGGGTGGTTTCTATTATGAGCACTGTGCAGCTAAGGCTCACTCTTCTCAAGTTCCACAAAGCCAGAAATATATTAGCTTGCTTCTACGGTATTTAAAGTTGGGTGTCTAAACCCCATAAGCCTTTTTAAAATCCCAGACTAGATTCAGATGAAGTAACTTTACCCAGGAAATCTTAAGCATCCTGACTGAGTGCCCCACCTGAACACCTGGGTTCAAATGAGTCAACTTAAAAGAGGACTTCTCAGCATCCAATCCCCAATAGTGGGTTTAAACCAGATCCAGAGGATTTAATGGGAGGTAAAGCTTAAGCAAGCATAGTGAGTTGTTGGGAATTAGAACTTGGGTCTAATAGTGCTGCCATGAGAAGTCTGGTGAAGTCACTGGTTGATGCATTTTGTTCCAATACCAGCCCCTGAAGCCATAAAATGTATCACTAGACACAGAATTCCCTTAGGTTTATATATGAAAAAAAGTTCCACTTTTTAATACCAGCTAGGAAGATGCTTTTAATTCTCTTTGAAGCTCGCTGAATTTTTTATTCATAGAAGCAGACTAAAAGCTAGATACAATCATCATAAATGGAGGCTAATAATGCTAGGACCAGCAGAGTTGCGACGATCTTGCTTGTGCTGGAAGTAGCCATCTTTCCCAGTAACAAATTAAAGCTTTAGAACACAGGAGCGTAGGCTGTAGCTGTGTTGGTCCAAGGACATAGGCAGACAAGGTTCTTTGGGTGAATCGTCTAATAAAAGATATCAGATCCACCCAAAGAACCTTTCCTCCGTTTCAGAACACAGGACATGAGCGTGCCTGAAGGGTTATATTTCCAAACAGGGTACACAGGTTTGAAAAACCAGGTCCTAGAAATTCTGAGCGCCATGGAGTTCCAACTTTCTGTAGTTGTTAGTGGCAATAGGCAGAAAGTGTTTACCTTTAGATGTTCAGTCAATGTCTTGGAGTATTTCAATGCACTCTCCTTCTTCAGCTTGAAAAGCCTTAAGTATAACAGGGACTGGCATCGAAGACTAGTCAAAGACAAATGGTAACACATTTATAATGAAACTGCTTACTACAACTCAATAATGCAGGTAAACAACTGCATGGTGTTTAATACATATGCACTTGATTTCACTGGAGTTATCATTATTATTGATTTTTGGTAAAATTGTTTAACTTGCCCCAAAAAATAAATATATAGATTCAGCTTGAGGTGCAAGGTTTCAGTCACATAGCCTTCCTCGGTTTTTCTTACATCACCGGTCCTGCACACTGAGCTCTGAATACAACTCAATTACCTCCCATGTTAGCAAATACATGAATAAAAGGCCATAAACACAATCAACACATTCCAAGTCTAATCCTGCATTTTCCCACTCTCTTTTCCATCTCCACAACAAATTGGTAAGCTCTCCTAAAGAACTCTGGAAAGGTAGCAAGATGATTCTTGGGTTGTACTTGAAACTTCAGACAATCAGTGAGTGGGCACAGGATAAGATCTATGAACTCCCTGAGCTTTGTGCTATAGCTTCTTTCAAGGTGCAGTTTAGTTTCAAGGCTACCTTTACAAGATAAAAGCTCAAAATCAATGCTATCGGCCCTTGATCTAATAAGCAGTAATTTGATCTCTGCTTCCAAAAGAGTAACTACAGTAGTTAATGCAACCACTATATCCTATGAAAATTTCAGCTCCCAAGTGGTGTTGCAATGACAATGGAATATACATTTAACTTGATAGCAGTACCATCAGTTTGTCACCACTAGAAAAATCTTACTTCCAATTAAGAGACTAGAGGCACAAAGCTGCAGACACTGCTGCTTAAGATTTCGTAACCACAGCCTAATACTACTAAAATTAATATTAAAGAGTATGAAATTATTAAATAGTCCAAAGCTCCGTCTCTTCTAAACAGCGCATTCTTTTAATATCCCTGCCTTATCCATTGCTGGAACAGACATCACATCAAGGAAATCATATTTCAAATAAAATATTAGAAGACTGTTCATTTCTCATTACGTCTGTATGTAAGAAGCAGTATTAAGCTCTTGCTCTCCTGATAGCATCTCACTAGCAAGACTAACACACCTAAACTAAAAACAATTCTATCCCAGATATATCAGCTTTATTCCCTAATTATATTAGAAACAGAAGGTGGTCAATGGCAATACTACAGGAGAGAAGTTATTCCAGCTCTCACTGGCTAAGGTTAAATGAGAACCTTACATACCCTCAACCTTTAACTACAATACTATAGGCAGTAACTTCACACGTAAAACACTCACTAATTTGACTCAAGATGTTTTACTAAACCTAAAGCACACGTACCAAAGCACTGCTAGCCTTTTATCTGCAGCTGTAGCATCTGGTGCTAAGTAATTCTTCAGTTTCATAGTGTATCTGCAAACAAAGACATCAAGTAAATGATGGCAACAAAACAAAGCTTTATGTTTTCATCAGCTGGCATTTCTCATTTAATGGTCTTTTAAGAAACCTATTAATTTTTAGTGCCAGAGATCTATTTTTGATGTTTTATCAAACATCTGGATGAGATGATTACAGAAATATTTTTACTTTTACATCATGTTTTGTAGTGGACATTACAATCCCCTAGATGAAAACGTCCAAATGTTTGGGCAAAACATATGGTTTGCTTTAAACATATGGAAGAGATAGGGAAATTTTACCCATTTTACCGATGAGAGATTAATTAAAAAAAAAAACCCAAGAATAAAGACCAAACTCTAACCCCCAGACTTTATTGTTAATTGCTTACTTGATTAATTCCACAGTTTCTGAATACATAGGGAACGGGGACTTGGATTCCTGAGCATTTTTCTCCAATGCATTCCCACATTCGATGAATGACACTACAGCATCAAGGTAGTAAACAGCTTTCTCGAATCTGTCAGACTGAAGAGAATTATATCTTTAGAAACAAAAATATAGGGAAGGGGGGAAGAATAACAGTAACTGAGAAGAACACTGAATCAAAGGAACTACCCCAATCCAGCATTATGTGCAACCACTTGACAAACATTTTCAGTTCTGCTTACCAGTGCATCTGCATTATGCTTTAACTTCTTTGCTTCCTGTAAGTAGTGATCAGCTGAGTAAGACCTACAATAAAGAAATACATGTGTTGAATTAAACCCATTTCACAAGCTCTTCTAGGTGTCAAGCTTCATAACTTTGATATCCTTTGGTTTGACTTTTTCTCCCTACCTTAAATTACAGGATGCATAGTGTCATAAAGCCCTTTCAACGTGTAAAAATGCTCTTTTCCTCCAGTGCTCTCACAATAGTTTGAGACTGTTAATAACTGTCACTAGATTTGTCCAACTCACTTCACTGTACTGCATACCAAAAAAACTACATATGAAGGATTATACCAATGAACAAGCTATCTGTCATAATATGCAAGTGTATAACTTACTATCTGTATGGCAAAGGTTCACATTAGTAGATGTGAAATGTTAAAAACAAAATTAAGATGTTCAGACATTGATTTAAAAATTATTATAGTTGACCTTAAAATTAAGTGGCTTCATGACCTAATGAAGGTTCCAAAGAGGCTTAATTACACATTTTTACATTGTAGTTACAGGCTGATTGACTAAAACCTTTCCAAACACACTAGTAGGTTGACTTAACCTTTCTCCTGTTTTACCCAAATTAGTAAGCATTGAATAAACTGTGTTTCATTTCAAGTCAACATTTTATTAATACCCCACTTAAGTGACTCTCATACATTATGGAAGTACCAGTTAACAACATATGAGAAAGGGGGGTGGGGAACCTACTGTATCCATAAAAACCAGTTCAATTGGGCTTAGGAGCACAAAAACTAAATACACAATGTCACATCACAAGACAGATGTTTAAGTGAACTTGTGCTTTTCCGTACCTTAATATATATTTCTTAATTTTTTCTTAAGTTTGCCCTAAATTCAATTTTCTGGCTTTAACATTTTATTTAGGGATAATTACAACCCCTATCCCTCCAAATATAGTTTACTCTAAATTACTGATATATATGCTAAACTTTAAGTCTATTGCAACTGAGTTTGTCTGTGAATGCACACAGAAGATGACACACTCTGAACTTGGATTGCTTATTTCCATATGGCTCTGAATAGCCTGCTCTTTTTATATGGGCAAGGAATACAGTTTGCTTCTAAAAACGTATTTCATCCAGGAAACACAGTTTTAAGACAGCCTTGAATTAGCTGATTAAAAGTAAAAAAGAACACCTGTAAGGGACAGTGAAATATCTAAATGAAACATTAAGGCCTTATTCTATAATGAGGGGAATTCATTCATTTGGACATATATTTAATAATTTGTGTTC
>NW_005842067.1:1553979-1555181 GCF_000455745.1 Alligator sinensis | reverse complement strand
AGGAATGCAGTGTTCCTTCCTTCCTTCCTTCCCAGTGACTGAACTATTTGCCAAATAAGAGACACGTGTGTCGGACAGGCACACTGATACAGGAACAGAATGCAGGTCTCCAGATCAAAAGAGAGCATTTTCACAACACTTCTGTATGGCAAAGAACAACCCTATCTACAGGGAAGAAGGTATACATTTGTAAGAGTTACACACTGAAATTAGCATCCCTCTGAAAGGAAGAGGAAAAGTAATGTGCAGAGCACCTTTTACTGCTCTCACCTCTCATCAAAGACGAGCTTCGCTCTTCGGGACTTGGAGCTCTCTGTAGCTGGAGTAGATGCAGGAGGGCAGTTTGATGAATTGTTTAGAACCTTTTCCTGAGGAGTGGGAAAAAATAGCCAGGTAGTAAATATAAAAGCAGCTGAAGTTTTAAAATTCCTCCTGCGGCCACATGTTTATTAAATGAAACCTAGAAGACCAGTTTTCTTGAAGCTAATTCCTATTCACAATTACCAGATGTAAATTGTCTTGGCTTTCAGGGCCTCTCCCCTTAACAATGCTTCATCATCATCATACACTGGAGCAAAGCCAGATAGAGAAACAATACTGTAATAGGCTTTCTAACAAGCTTGTCACAGTAACTGGATCTCTGCCAGAGCAAAGGATCTAGTCAAAGGTTGCTAGCATAACTGTAGTCCCCTTCCCTATGCTTTGCAATAATTGTCAGAACCCTGCTTTTCCTATCCCACCAATGAAGTGAAGCAAATTATTTACTACGTTCCCATTTCTTTTAGCAAGAATCACGCCCCCCACCCCCAATGTTTTAATTGCTATAGAGGATCAGGTTAGGGGTCCTATTTTTATTTCTCAAAAACTCAGTGTCCCTTCATAGAGGCATTTCAGCCCTGTCCTCAAAATCATACAGCTTCAGCAAAATATGACACAGCAAATGAAGGGGGAAGATGATGAATATGCTCTATGATATTAGAAGTCACTTGGTTCCCTATATTAAAGACCAGCAGATTGTTTCCAGCAAGTCTGGATTCCTAGGATCCTGAATTATTTTTTTCTAGGGGTGCACTGATAAATATTTTTTTGGCTAATACCGATGGCTGATTATTAATGATTAATGAGCCATATTGGCCGATACTGATGCAATTGCCAATATGTAGCTTGGCAGCTTGGAGAGCGGCATCCAGCTGGTAAGCGTT
>NW_005842067.1:1544016-1553889 GCF_000455745.1 Alligator sinensis | reverse complement strand
TGGGGCTCTGCGGCGGCGGGGGGGGGGGCGGCGGCGGCAGCGGGCAGTGGCTGCTTACTTCCCACGCCCCGCCAGACGAGTTGCTCACGGCTCTGTCTGATGCCCCACCCCGCCCCAGCTAGGCAGTGCCTGCCCCAGCCCCACTCCCTTCCTTACCATAGAGGCTTTGATCTGCACACCCCCTCCAACTTCCCTCTACAACACTTAGCAGCTGGATGCCGCTCTCCAAGCCACTGGGCTGGCTGTGTACATGCTTGAGCTGCATGTATGCATGCATGCGGCATTTATTGGCGACACTACTGGCCACATCAGCCAAAAAAGGCCAATTGCCGATAATGTCAATTTGCCTACAAATTCCCTGAAAGATTCCTATGCTGACACTCACCAATTGAACCCTATGTGGCTCATAATAGATGATGAAGTTAGCACTGAGATAATGTGGCTGCACTCAGTTTAGATATTCCAGTCATTCCCTATTCTGATCAAGTTCTGTTACTCTACTCCTACATCCATTTACTACTTCATCCTGAAAATGGATTCTCACGATATTAGTTTTGACATAACTTCAAAACATTTCTCAAGCATCACTGAGATCTGCAGTTAAGTGGGTCTGTAAACTAAAGTACCGTACATTACATCTACCATGATTATCAGGTTTTCACTTGTATGTTGCACGTGACTCAAGATAGGCTTGCACCAACATCCCCTGATACACTCCATAGCCCTATGGATTAAAGCAGCCAGGTTTGCTTTGGTAAAAAAGAAGTCTTGCTACTTGACAGTGCAGGTATCAGTAATAATCAGGCATAAAATTCTTCATATCCCAGTCACGTGACTGCTGATGCCCAGGAAGCCTAGCATCGGGAGTTTGGGCTACCCCCTGCCTGATCTCAACTGATCATCAGGACAGCCCCTGACACAGCCAAGACACAGCCACCTAGTACTTGACCCCAACCGTTGGGCTTCCCTTGCATCAGCACCTTTCCAGCCTTGACATGCAGTCCCACCTGCAGGTTGCACAGCAAGGCTTAACATGCAAGATGTTCAAATTAAAGCACCATAGAACAAAGCCACAAAGATATTTATTGTGGAACATTAATGGAATATTTAATGGGGAACACCTTTGTGGCTGATCTGTCATTTTATGGTGCAATAAATTTGTTGAATGTATGTTGCGCGTTAACTGTAATGGCACAATAAATGTAAAATCTACCAAAGGACTTAGTTTCTCAAGTACAATCCATCTTCTTCCTGGATTTGACCTTAATTTTTACCTCAAGACCCATTTTCCCAAATTCAGTCTTGAAACAATATCCTTCTGAAATAGGTGTTTTTAAAGAATTTTCCTTACAGTAGCCTCCTTTTTCATCCCCTTTTTCTCCTCTGACTGACCCTTTTACATTTCTGGACTACAGTAACTAGGACTACCCTGGGTTGGCTGTCAGAATGAGTGAGCGAGACTAGCCTTGTAGGCCTCTGACAGGGCCTAGAGCCTAACAAAGCCTCATGGCTAGGGACAGACACTCAAAAGATGGAGCATGAATTGATTCAATCCTTGCAGGTCAGTCTAACCTGCCTAGTCTGAACCAGTTTGCAAGTAAACAGACATTCATGAAATGCAGGTAGATGCCTGCAGTGGCTCAGGTCAGGAGCTGGAGAGCACTAGAGCAGTTCTTGGCTGCAGTGATGTGCTGGGGGAGGGGGAGGGAGGGGGAAGAGTGTGGCCAGCCCCAGCAGTAGCTTAGCATGAACTGGCCAAGGAGGGGGTTAAATTCCCCCCTCCCTGTCCCACCCGCAGGACCTGAGCCAGGGTCCGCCGGGCACTCCCCCCTTGCTTCTGCAGTGGTTGGGCAGGGCGGCCAAACACCGGCCAGCAGGGCCCATTAGACAGAGGGGGCAGGGAAGAAGGTTATTCCCCCCTCTACCCCCACTGCCCCTGGAGAACCACAGCCAGGATCTGCCTGCCCTGACTCCCACTTGCTCCCTGTGTGGGGCAAGTGGCAGGATAAGCCCCCTCCTGCCCCCTTTGCCAGATGCTGGATGAGGGGTGGAAATGCCTCTCCCTGCCCCCCCGCCTAGGGGCTGTGCTGGCCGGCCTCCAGCCGGGCCCCCAACCCTGCTGCTGGAGCAGCGAGGGGTCAGGGCCCTGATGGGGCAGTAGCCCCTGTCCTGGTGTCTGGGAAGCACAAGCCTCTTCCCAGTGGGAGGGCCACAAGTGGGGGTCAGAGCTACTGTGGACTGCGTGGGGCAGGAGGCTGCACTGGGGCTCAGACGAGGCCATCACCCCCCTAGTGCTGCCGCCGCTTGCCTCGCACAATCTGCAGCAGCTCTCCCCGCCCAATAGCGCAGCCCCCCCTGCTGGGAAGAGGCTCATGCTCTAGGACACCATGATAGGGGTGCTTGCTGCTTGTCCCACACAGGGAGCAAGCAGCAGTCAGGGTGGGCAGACCCCGTTGTGGTCCCCTGGGGGCACGAGGGGAATAACCTCTCCTCTGCCTCAGGGGCCATGCCAGCCAGCATTTGGAGGCCCCACCCCACCGCTGCAGTGGCGAGGGAGGAGTGCCAGGAAGACACCGGCTCTGGTCTGTGCCAATGGGACAGGTAGGGGGAATTAAATCCCTCCCTTGCCAGTTTACTCTAAGCTACTGCTGGGGCTGGCCACACCCCTACTGCTGGAGCAGCCAGGGGAGACATGTAGGCCAGTACTGGTGGGACGGGAGTGGGGTGGGGAAGGGTTGGGAAATAACCTCTTCCCTGCTCCCTTCTGGGGCCAGCCTCTGGCCAGACACCCACCCCTGCCTGTCCCGGAGAGCCCAGCCCAGAGAGCATGCCAGAATGCTGGGGAACCCTGGTTTAAACTTAAACCAGGAAGGGGGCTGGGACAGAAGTTGCATAAACCGCTTTGAGCTCAATCAGTTGAGTCCGATACTACATTCAACCAAATTTATCTCAAATTGGTTTCAGCCATTTTGAAACTGGTTTATGTGCACTGAACTTCTGTTCTGTTACAGGTTTAAACCAGTTTCTGATCACTTAAACCGGTTTATGCGTAATGTATGTCCCAAGCCCAAGAGAACTGATTTAAACTATTCCTTTATAGTCAGGAAATAAATAATTCACTGTACTCAAGTTTTAACTGTAAGTACCATATTACTACTTGTTTTAATTTTATACAAGCAACTTAGTAAGAACTGTTGTAAGGTTTTTAAGACCCAGCTAGACAAAGCTTTGGCTGGGATGAGCTAGTTGGGAATGGTCCTGCTTTGAGCAAGGGATTCGACTAGATGACTTCCCTTCCAACCTTCATTTTCTATGATTCTGTGGAACCATTTGAAATAGATTTGTCTGCCAATAAGTAACTTCTGTAATTAGAAAAGCACTTTACACATTTGCACTCTATTATTAATATTCTGGCTTGGGTAGATACTGGCCTTCCATTAAATAGCTACCAAGTTATTTTCCATTTGCATTCTTCTTTATGACCTATAGCTTGGGCACTATTAGAAGGCACAAGTTTAATTTAGTTTTTAATGCACATTTAAGTCTGAAGACAAACCCTACTAGCTTTATTTACAGAGCCATGTCAAACTGCAAAGCAGAGAAACAGGAACCCCTTACCTTGGCTTCCTTGGAATTGCTAGAACTTTTCCCTTCTGTCTTTTTTTGTTTGGATGAGGAAGAGTTACTTTTACTACTGCTGCTACTCTCCTTATTACTGTTGCTGCTTGATTTTAATGAAGATGATTGACTGACTGTTCTTTTCCGGGATCCATGTTCTTGCTTGGGATCTTTCTGAGGGACTGGGGCTGCAGGAGAAGGTAGCAGATCCTTCTCTTTAACCGCACCTTGCTTTGAAGACCTGTACAAAATACAAAGGTCAAATTTTGTTTGCTAGAACAGTTAGAGTTGCTTCAACTTAGTCTGCAGAAAGGGATAATTATTCTTCATTTCTTAACTCTAATGACTGGCTTTTGGCAAACCAGACTGAGCTTGTTTTTTACCATTTGATTCTTGTTCTGACTTGAAAAGGAAGTAGACGGGTTCCAGCTAGAAAGCCACATCCCTATAATACTACTCACAAGAACAAACATTTATGACCTGAGAGGCTAATTGATAGCGCCAGCCTGTCTACTGAAGCAAAGTAAGACTTTGCTCAGAGCTCCTAGACAAAGAAAACAGAATGTGCGCTGTGTTCCACAAAAAGGGAAAGCTACCTCAGTTCATCCCTCTAGGATTCCCACTTCTACCTTAACCTCTGAAGGGCTATCACTGTCACCACCACAGCAAAAATCCTACTTCCTAACTTACTTTTCACTTGGGAAAGGAAGGCAACTGGGACAACTATTTACATAGCAATAGATTCTTTGATGTAGATCTAGAATTAACATACACTTTTTATGCTAATCTTAAACATATTCAGTCCTGTACCATCAAAATAAACACCACCAAGAATAAGTATACTCCTAGCAAAAACTGCATATCAATTACAGAGCCGCTCTGAAAATCTCCAAATAATCAACAACAATTAAATTAAGTTTTGGATTATGCTCTGGTATTTCAGAGCGGTTAGACAGGCATCACAGAGGCGCAAGGGTAAGAGAGATACTCACTCTCTGCTGCTGGAGATCTTGTGGCCTGATGAAGCCTTTTCTTCCAGTTTAGTTTTCTTGCTTTCACTGGCTCTGTTGTCATCATCATTCTGAGTAACATTAGCAGAAATCTATTGGGACAGTTTCAAATTTACAGGTTACTTGCCCTTGGTAATGATTTACATTTTCAGAACAATTCAGCACACTGTGGCTACATCTACACAAGACGTTGACTGCGCAATCACGTCACATTACACTTTCTGCCATGTGATGCAACCATGCAGTCAGCATCTTGTGTAGACGTGGCCTGGTTGCAATACATAGGATAGAACAATCTAGCCTACACCACGAGGAGACAGACCAGCATGGGATCAATTGGCCCAAGCAAAAGGCACAATTGAGTAATGGATGTAAAAAGAAGTAGAGCAAGAAATTATATATGGCTGAATTTACCAAACTATTTAAAAGGAAAACTAAGATTACTCCACTTTAAAAAAGAAACAAAGATCTAACACTTCATCATGCTGACATGAAGGCTTCCCAGAAGGGTTCAGTAAGACTGGAGGAAATGGATTCTGTTTTTAGATACACAACCAAAACATAATAGGATGTGTTCTCAGTTATAGAAAAGATTAAAATCTGGAACTTCATTAAACATTTCTAAGTTTAGCTTTTGATAGAGCAGCTGCTGGCTAAAAATAGGGCTGTAAAAATCAAGAAATTCTGAAGGTAAATTTCTACTAATGCTAATAAGTGACACCATTCTTTGGAATCCTGTTCTCAATAAGCTTATTGTAGTATTGCCTAGACCAGAAAGCAAAGACTTTTTTGCCTACAAAACTGTTGCAACCCAGTATCAAAAGAGCAAAAAGACAAACCTCTTTAACAGCTGATACCTGTCAACTGATTTCTGAAGTGAATACAGCACAACTTTACCCAGGCACATGAGAACCTTATTATCAGGTGAAAAACAGCTTCTGTTTCACTCACTTGTAAATTCATGTCCACCATGGTACCAGACATCAGCACAGTTAATGATGAGTCTCTTCTTTGGGATAAGTTTAACTAGTCCCAACAAAACCTTCTGCTCCACACATCTAAGCACAGTTATTTCTATTTCTATTCCATCTAAGCACAGCTATTTTGGGTAATAGTGCTTCACAAATATCAACCAATATTCCCATGCGGTTGGTATTATTGCTGTCCTACAGATACATTCTCCGTCCTGCTTTAGATTACTTATTTTACCCAGACCACAGAAAACTGGAATCAGTGTAAAGGAATCCTTTTTTTGGTGACAAAATATCAAGTCTCACTTTTCCAGGAGTGGCTGGAAACCACTTTGATTACAGCAGGGAACTTGGTTTAGGTAAGCGATTCTCAACCAAGGTGCCTTGCTATCCTTCCAAGACTGCTGTGATGCCCAGCCCCTGTGCCAGCAGGTAAGTGATCACTCCTCCTCTCTCCTAGTGCCAGGCACCTCAGCATCCCACAGATAAGCAGTGCCCAGCAGCTGCTCTCCACCCCTGGCAGCTCCCAAGTCAGCCCCCATACTCTCAGCAGTGTGCTATGCATGGACATACGCAGATGTACAGGACTTCACTTTTCAGCCCAGCTTGCCTCCCATCCCTCCTCCTCCTCCCATGCTCCTGGGCCCAGCAGGAGGGGTTCTCAGCCAGGGTACCTCTTAATTATGAAAAATTACAAAAGGGTGCATTGAGGGAAAAAAGTCTGAGAATAAAGGACTTCCAGAAGCTTTTATAATGCCATCCAGGAACAGTGGCATTATCTAGTCATTTTTGGTCACAGGAAAGTCACGTGATCCGTGACCAATATTTTGATGGATCCCCAGAGCCAAAGCTAGAAGATGTTGAGAACCTAGGCAAGGATGGGACAGAAACTTACTGTTTGGGCTGACAGTTTTACTAGCGATTCCTCAAAAAAAAGTCATACGTTACTTGGGCTGCATTTCCACATATTCCACAGAGCAATCTAGTTTCTAACATCAGCCCCCAAATCTAGGCTTCACAGTCCTGAGTCTATTTCACTTTACAAAATGGCAGAACACAGAAATTAGATTACCCATTCCACCCTTCCCCCAAGTCAGAATATTGTCACTCAGGCTGAAATAGTATTACTGTTGACTTCTTACCATGTCTTCTAACTTGAATGCCTGTAATCAGTTTTTCCATTAATATGTATTGACTGTAGTGACCTCAAAGATTCCTGCATTCTCCTTATAACTGAAAGCATGACCAGTCAAAAAAGGCTACTACAATACATTTCTGGCCAACCCATTAATTGACCCACCAGTGCCAGAGCTGGAGTCACTAAGAAAGGACTGTTTACTGTCTTCAATAGGAGCCTGATCAGTCATCTTCTTCTGTCTAGACACGGGAGCGAATCTGCACCACCACTTAAATCAAGCACAGGGGTCATTAGAACTGGGCACTCTCTCTGCTTTGTGGCTATACATTTCACCCCACTAGCAAGTCATCAAGAGACTGAGAATACAGACATTTTTTTAAATGAATGAAAAGATCACCTACCTTATGCTTCCTTTTGCCCTTGGTGGAATTTTTGTCAGAAGGTTGTTTCTGGGACTCTTTTGTCTGCTTCTCCGGCACACTTTTCTTCTCAACTTTGGGTGGATCAGCATCCTTGTAAGGCTTCCCTGGTATTCTAGATAAGAGGCTCAGGTCGATCTTCACAACAAGTGGGTACCTTTCATCAGGATCACTGAGCGGTGAAAGAAGTTCTTTCTCTTCCATAGGAGAGAATATTCTTGGCCGATAAAAGCCCTCATCCTCCTCCATGGAAGATTTAACTGGAGTCCTATTGCTCTCAGAGTACTTGGGGGTTTGTGAGGAAGGAGGCAGGCTCTCATTTTCATCAGAATCAGAGGATGAGGTATCTGTTTCTATGAATTCCCTGGATTTCTGGGATGGTTTGCTTGAAGGCTTGTATTTCTTTTTCTCTGCTGTAGGTCGAGGAGAAGATTTGGGCTCTTTCTTTATGTTGGGTTTTCTGGAACCTTTTGTGGCTGCCTTATGCCTGTTTGAGGGCATGTTTTTTGCCATGTCTACTGGTGTTTCACTTTCTATTTTAAGACCCCCTCTGGGCTCTTCTACAGCTGCCTTTTCTGCTTTCTTGGGCTGTTTTTTACCTACAGTTCTCCTCTGTGTCCCACTATCACTCTGTGCAGGTGACTTCAGCCTGCCGCGACTGCTCTCTGATCCTTTTTGGGTAGTTTTGGAATCTCTCCCAGGAGTGGAAGAAATGGAATCCTTGGGCCCACCTTGATCAGCATAACCACTCCCTGTGCCCTGGTCTCTCCCCTCTTTTTTGTAACCTTGTGAAGAGGGGATATTACTGTCCACAGAAGATGCTGGTGAAACTTTATGTGGATTCACTTTGTTCAGCCAGTTGTCGAGCTGCCACTTGTTTGTTGGTGGTGGTTCAGGCTAAAAAGGAGATAGGGAAGTATTAGATAGATTTTTCTCTTTTTCCCCCCAGAAAAGCGATGCTGTATTGTATACCAAAGTAACGGTGACACAGAAGGCTGACTCTGCTACTGAACAAAGGACAATTCATGGAAGCCATTGTGTAAGCTACAGCTTCTTATTCCTTCACCTGCAGAGGATGAGTATCAGAGAGACTTGACAACTGCCTACTGGCAGTGGTTGAAAGGAGGCACTATGCCTGTTGTTGCCCCAAGTGCAGTGAAGCAAATTAATGTCTCTACTGTGTTTTATGTCCCTTCCTCCCCCCACTTCCCTGAGTAGACTACAGCATAACTTTATCGACTGAACTGAAGCTACAGCATGCTATGTTTCAAGCTATCTTTATCAATTCATAACATTATTATGAAGGCATGCTTAACTCCTGGGCTCAGAGTCATGTGGTAGGGAACTCGCTTCAAAGATAAACACTAAGGGCACTGATAGACATGAAAACCCCCCAAAACAAAACAGTGCTTTACCGGAAGAGGAAATGCATTAGTTTGCCCCAGTGTCTACATAGATTAGGAGCTTCAGCAGGGCTTTTTAGTACTTTATCTAATAGCTGATTGAATCAGCTATTAAATAAAAGAGTCAAAAAACCCTACTAAAGTGCCCGAACTATACAGATACTGAAGAGCTGGGTCAAACTAATGCAATGCTTCTTTTAGGCATACGCTGTGCTCAGCACAGGGGCATGCTGAGCTGAAAGTAAACTACTGATTTTTTCCCACATCTGTAAGCAGCCCGTGCTTGCTGCAAATTAAATGAGCAATTTACTTAGCTTTCCTGACAAACTGCTACTGATGCACATGGAATTAATTTTAAGAATAATCAAAAAGTGTGTCAAATTTTCTTTTAAAGTAAGGCTAAATTAGCTCCTCTCAAACTGCTACTCCATTCTCAGAACAGAATCAGTCCTCAGACTGTGATGTTCAAATGCTATTGGAGCTAGATTATAACTGAAGATGTAATGAATCCTACCTCAGGGGATGCACTCTGTGATGGCTCATTAGCCTCACTGTCACTGGAACTACTTTCACTTTCCGAGTCAGATCCAGAACTGCTTTCAGATCCACTATGGCTGCTTGAGTCATCCCTGGAGTTATCCGCTCCTTCACTATTATGCTGTGAAGGTTCAGAATTACTGAGGAAGATAAAAATGTAAAATAACGAATACTATCAAAGACATACACGTTTCCCTTAAATCCTTCTTACAATAGGACAAAAAAATCAAATTACAGGCTCTGTAATTAATCTAAGATAATTCTACATAACTGAGTA
This sequence comes from Alligator sinensis, assembly GCF_000455745.1. Lineage (NCBI taxonomy): Eukaryota > Metazoa > Chordata > Crocodylia > Alligatoridae > Alligator > Alligator sinensis. The sequence continues at coordinate 1,544,516 of NW_005842067.1, read as the reverse complement.
CAGTAAGTTGTCTAGGAATGTTACCAGTTATAAAATTAGACCTTTATTCTTTCTCTAGCTGATAACTATCTACAAACTGTAGAGAAGAGACAACTAAAAAAATCACCACTGTGTCCTGGGTTAGTGCAGGTGAGAAGCCTATGGTGTCAGTCAAATCAAACCAAGTGTCACTATTTCACTTGCTGCACCAAAATCAACTGTGAATGCCTACCTTCCAGGTGTACTCCTTGGCACTGTCTTATCACAATCCTGCAATTAGAAGAGTAAAGCAAAGTGAGGACAAAGCTTCGATAAATTGTTTCTTCATAGCACGTGTGCTACAGGGAGACAAAAAACAGCACTTTAGTACCCTTCTGTATCAAACTGCAAAGACTATTTAAGGCTTTAGAATATAAAAATACTGAGCGTCTACAGTAACTCTGATGTGAACTCCTCATAACGCTATCTTCAGACACATAGGGAATTAGCACATAGTAAATGATTTTCTCTACCTTCATACA
>NW_005842067.1:1521121-1543985 GCF_000455745.1 Alligator sinensis | reverse complement strand
CTGCTACAGCTCTGAGTGTCCTAATGGCCCTATTTCATGTATCATTTTCTGACTGGGGATGGGATATATTGTAAAGTTTACCAATGCTATTTCTCAGTTGTCCAATGCAGTGGATATTAAGCAACTAAAAGCATTACTTCATATTCCCTTGGAATAAGCAAAATATGCCTAATTAGAATTTTCTAGATAAAAAATAAATGAATTGGAATTAGAAACAAAAAGATAAGAGTAGAAACAAAAAGAAAAGATTTACATGGAATACTATGTGGTAGTGCACATAGTTACCAGAAAAGGGCTATATTAAAAGTTGATGCGTGTCTGGTTCAGGACAACATGTACAGTTAATATTGACTAAGAGGGAACCAATCTCCCTAGAATAAAGATACTATTACAGTAGTAGCTACAGAAAAAGAAAATCTGGTATGAAAAGTATGTACATACTAGGACAAACCACTCTGATCCTAAACTACTCAAGTGCAGAGATGTTATTATACTCCATGTTCTTTTCCCAATGTGGTTAACGCAGAAAAAAAACATATCCTAAAATGGCAGGGTACCACATAGGGAACAAAAATTAGTTCTGCATACGTTTCCTTGTCTCTTCATTTGTTTAGACTTCCAGAGTACATTCACATCCATTTTAAGCTGACAAAAAAGATCCAAAATTGGTAAATAAGGAAATTTGGGAGTCTAAGGCAAAATTACAACTCCCACAAAAACATATCATGTATTCCCAAAACAATAAAGTTCTTCTGAAAAGTTTGCTTTTCAACTGTCAATTGCTGCTGACAAGATAGCTTGATTTGCAGCCAGCCATGGATTAATGTTTTTAAAAACTAACGACACACATAGCATCCTCTAAACTTTCTTAAAACACTAGTACAGTACTTAAAGGAACATACCTGTTCAACATCACTGTCTTCACTGCTACTGAGTTTTAAGTCATCTTTCAACATACTAAAGAAAGGTGGGGGGAAAGAGCATGAAATTATTCATATACACTTCTTGTTTCAAGAGTTAAACTATAGACTAATCTAACATCTAAAACATTTCCATCCATGTACACACAATGTGCGGGAGTACAGAGCTGAGGTCTAAAGCATTTGAGCCACTATAATAATCCTTATAAAGAAGAATTCTGATATTTTGAGTCTTAACCCGCCATGTTTATAGTCAATGAAGAGATTTTATAATCGTGTCCCTTTCAATGATAAAGGAAAAGCCATCACTTGTAAGAACAATACCTTACTGCACAAATGAATAAACATTGTAAAACAGAATTAAGGTGGGTACTGAGGCACTGTGTTTTATTTCAATATCACCAGAAGAGGCATGTTTTTTAAAATATAAACCCAAATTTGCTTAATAATCTTGACAATGCCAATGGACACACATTAGTTGTCCATTTTGTTTTAAATACTAAAGCTTTTCATTGCAAAAATAAAACATCATCTTACTCTGTCTGGTTCGATTCACATCTGGAGGAAGAAAATGAGAAAGAATTAATAGCTTTCTGTTCAGGATAGATACTTTCACAGTATGGCTTCCTTACTAAAAAGCCCAATATTAATACTGGTTGCTAGGATTTGATTCTCAGGGTACCTTTCCCAACAAAAGTTTATTTGGTAGGACTGCCTCCCACAAAATAAAAAATATTACTTACATAAAATGCAATCTATGTTATGCTACTTACAATTATAATTACAGTAACATCCCCTCTAACTACTCATCTACAACCATAATCTAACAAGGGGTCTCCAACAGTTGTCCAACAACATCTTTCAGATCTCTTCCCATTCCTCAATTGTAAAAATAGCCCCAATCTTTCCACAGATTGAATTAGGTAATCACCAAAAATAACATTATCATCCAAAACTATAAAATTGCTGGAATACTTCCATGATATAAGAGCAAAACAAAAATAAAGCATACAATCCTTCTGTTGAAATCTCTGGTATTCGTGATTATAAATGTTTTTAAAGTTAACTTTTATTGAATGCTTGCAGAACTGATCCAAAAAAGGAAAGAAAAGGAAAAACAACTTGCAGGTGGTCAAACTGTCTACCAGCCTGAAAATGGCACCCATTTTCTGGTAATGAAAGAGAATTCACTTTAATCAAGTTCCTGCACAAGAACTGTTTTAAGTTCCCATATTTACTCAAATATAAAACAGGGGAAGGAGACCCTCTTGCCTTACATTTGAATACAAGAAAACTGCAAATAAAAACACTGTCTATCATTAAACTGCTGCCAAAAGAAACATGCGCTCAGCTATGAAAACCAACAATGAAGCTGATCAGATGCAGCCACACCGAGCATGGCTATAAAACGTGGCCTAAATTGGGCTAACATCCTGAGGCATGTGTTTATCCTGATGGGATCCTATCACAAAGACAAGTTAGTACAGGGATCTGCAACACTTTTGGGCAGAGTGCCAAAAACACCCCAACCTCAACTTGTATGATATTAGTGCGATACGGGCACATGGCAGAGAAGCCACAAGGGGCCCAATCTGTGTCAGCAGTGCAGCCTCAGCCCCTTCCCCGCTGTCTGCCTAGAGGCATACATGTACCTGTGGCCGACAAGGAACTGGGCTGGGGCTCCATGGACCCCAGTGCAGCCACTTGCAACCTCCCAGCTGCCTGCCACAGCCAGCCTGTGCTCTGGGCAGGCCCCTGCTGCCTGCCAAGGAGCCCAGGCTGCTTGCAGCCACTTGCAACCTCCCTGCCATCTGCTGTACCAGGGTCCGCAGAGCACCCGGCCCAGCTTGCTGCTGGCAGCAGGTGCACGTGCACCAGGGCAGACGGCAGGGAAGGGGCCAGGGCTCCACTGTCACAGCAAGAATCAGGCCCCTTGCGACTCCCCGGCCCTCTGTCCTGACATGCGCGAGCCAAGTAAAATGCCTTCACGAGGCCTCAGCAATAAACCAGAATCCCTGTCATTCCCTTTCAGTCTGTTGCATAGGATTAGTGTGGGTCTGCCTTCCAAGAGGTGGAGCCAGGCTAGTTTGCCCTGTACCTCATTTACATATACATTTTTTAAGGATCCTAGGACTCAAGATAAGAACACCTGGTTCCAGTCATGAGTGCAGGTCTACTTAGCCCAATGAACTATATAAGTAAATCATAATTAAGCCTTTTGGCTTTGGACTAATATCATGCATACTTCATGCTGTATATAAGTAGGAACAAAAAGTGCTGCTTACAAGTGTGCTAAAACATGTAGCAGTCTGAAAAAAGGTAAAATACATCAATTCTGGATGAACTAAGTCTGTGTGTAGCCATAGTAAAATGTACCTATATGTTTATTTCAGAGTCAGTGTTTCCATATTTGCCCCTCACTTCCATGTTCTCACAGAGAACAAGGTCTGACAGTAAAGGGGGGCTGCTGGATGAAGAAGTTGGGAGAGGGGTAGAGGGTAAGAGGGCCACCTGATCCTCCCAGATTTATTTTCCCTGCTGTACTAGTGGGAGGGGAACAAATTCAAGGCAAGCTTGCAATAATTAGATTCTATACCTGGAAAATTATAACAAATAGAATCTAATTACTAAGGGGTTGTCTTATATTCAAGTAAATTTGGTAAAACGTGAGGAGCGTGTCAAATTCCTTTCAAATCCCTTTGGACAACAGTAGCTTGGAAAATACTAGAAGGGATATTACAATTCTTTCTAAAAGCTACTTACGATTTAGATTGATGACCGTTGGACGTTTTTGAAGCAGGATTGTATCTTTCTGGAAAAGTATAGAAATAAAGTGCTTAAAATAGAACAGCCAAGTAAGTTGCTCTAAAGTTGCAGGAGATTAAAACCCTCAATATATCTGAAGGCAAAAGCAGATTAATCAAGTGATGTTCAACCTCCAGTTTATGGGTCACCAAATGGATGCACCAATATGGTAACAGGGGAGTAGAGACGGCCTTAATTGTTGCTCCCCTGCTGCCAAATTTATGGACTCATGGGGACCCTCGTAGACTGAAAGATGTGGCCCTTGTACACTAAACTGTGCCAGCACCCGGGGTCGCTCCATGGCCAGATCTGGCCAGGCAGATTGGGCCAGCATGATGGATTGCGCCCACAGCCTGGCTTCACATGCAGGATCCAGCCCAGGGGGCTGGACAGGTTAAGCATTGCATGATTAATGTATTTACCACTTATGAACAGCACAGACTAACCCAGCTGGTTTAAGCCAGGTACGGCTCAAGTTTGTCTTCTATAAATTTCACACACAACTAACAATGTGCTTGAATCCTAACATCCAATACACTGCTGTCTTCAGCAGAGCCAATAATCTGAACTCCAACAGCTGGGCACTGAAGATGAACGAATTACATTGTTCATGAAATAATTGGAGTAGCCTCACACAGATTTTCAATTACAAGATCCCAAAGTGAAAGGATAGCACCCAACTTTATCAATGAGAATATTTAAATACAGGTTTCCCTTGCTAACCATGATTTTGCCCACCACGGTTTTGAGTATCCACGTTTAATATTCTATATACCATTTTAGCTACCATGGTATACAGTTTTGAGTAACCACAGTTTTTCGTGGCCATGAATCAGCTGGCCACCTGCCATTTTTCCCATAAGCCTTTTGTCTTGCCAGCCATGGTTCTGCCATCCACGGGAACTTTCAGGAACCTAACCCCAATGGTTGACGAGGGAAACCTATACACAAAACTGAACCAGATTTTAAGCAGAACTGCTTAAAGAAAGCAGTAAATTTTGAACACTTAAAACATTTACTTGCAGAATCAAAGTGACAGTATTGCTTTCTGCATGCAAAGGTACAGAACAACTTGCTCTGTCATGTCACAGTCACATTAGCCTCAGCACCATTCCTAGTCAGCTCTGCAGTAGCTGGGCCAGGAGACCCCCATTTAGATGAATCTCTGAGAAAAATAAAAACTGTAATTTTTTCTTTCCAACTTCTCAGAGTTTGCCTAGGATACTATAGCATGAACCAGAACTGAGGCTGTTTGGTTCATAGGTAGGGACCACTGTAATTTGGGATTCAGGGAAAAGGCTGAAATACAGCATTTCCCCATAAGCCCTGGAAAACTGCAATTTGGTCAGAAATGGCCTGAAACCGTGGTGGAGAGGAAGGGTGGGGAAAAAAGTTTTTTAAAAACAAAAAACGTTACCTGAAGCATGGAAAAGAAAGGCAGCAGAGCCCCAGAAACATGTTGGAAGCCCTGCACATTTCCAGGGGCAGCATAATAGATGCTGATCCCCTGCTGGGGCTCAACCAATTAGGTTGCTCGATCCTGCTTTGGCAGGGAGTTTAAAAGCTCTGCCCAGAGTGGAGCAGCACCCTCTGCCTTAGGGGCTGTGGGCACAGGCATGCCGGGTGCCTGCCCCCACAGCCAGGTACTTGGCACAGGGCTTAACCCCCTGCCTGGCATGGGTCTCCCAAGCTTCGCTTTGGCTTGCTGGCACACGGGAGCAGAGGGGAATTTCCCCCTCCCCTTCTCTGTGCTGTGGGGCAGAGCTTGGGAAACCTGTGCTGGGCAGAGGAAGCCCCTGTGGCAGGGGCACCCTGCACCCATGCCCAGTTGTGGGGGCAAGCACTCGGCACAGTGAGCTTCACTTATTAAACAACAACTTTTAAGTGGTGAGCTTGACTTGCTTAAAACAGCTGAAGAACTGCCTGTGTGCTGCTGTGCAATGGTAATCAGCCCCATGGCGGGCTCCCTCAGCCAGAGGCATGGGAGAGCCTGCCTTGAAAAACACCTGACATTGGCTCCAGTGAGCCTGCTTTGGCCCCCACCAGAGCCTGAATTACAGTGGTCCCTATTCAGAGGAAAATGTTTAGGAGTTGAACACCAGAGCTGGCTTCTCTCCTTTCTACCCAAAGCACTTACAGATCATACATTCCTGTAGCAAGTGGGCTTTTCTCTACTTTAGTATTATGGTAATCAGGTGCTGAATTGGTTTCCTTAATTCCTCACTGTATTTAGTGTTTAGATTAAGCTGCTTATAAATATCTAAGAATACACCACTGTGCCTTTACTGCCTAATCTAATTATCCAGGCAGGGAGAGTAAAACCTGATGTTGGAAGTTAACACTCTGAATCTGTTTCAACCGTATGAAATGCAATGCCTGTGTTAAATAATCCCTGTGAGTAATACCCTTGATAAAGGAAAACTATATTTAGAGAGGCAAGAAAGCTACTGCTTTTGTTCAATTTCCAAATTGCACTCTGAGGTATGAAAATGCAGAACTCATGGCACACCCAAGGTTTCTTTCAATTTATGCCCCAATGAACTGAGCATGGACAGAAAGAAGAGAAAGCTCCAGTAACCACATCTTCTCAATCATGAGGGCTGCTTTATTATTATACTCCACCAAATACAATAATTTATTTGATTTCCAGCACTTTTATACACTCGGTTTGAGAAGTCTGTGTATGCAAATAATACAATCATTTCCCATCAAATCCAGAGCAAAAGCCTCTTTCCAAGAATTAAAGCAATAACACTAAGTCCAACTAGAAGTTTCCTCTAGAAATGCAACTCAATCATTACCTCTCAGATAACAAAACAAAATGTATGAAGAAAGCTCTGAAACAAACATTTGGCTTAACACCTGATACGGAAATGGTAACTTGGGAGTTTAACTATCTGGGGGCTCAACAGTGCAACCCACCGGAAAGGTGCAAATTAAAAAAAGGCAGGCATCTCAAATGGCATTTGCAACATTACATGTAGCTAGAAAAAGTTAGAGAAACAATTTAAAAATATATACATAAATATATTAATTAAAAAATACTCACTCTGCTCTCCAGTGGCAAAACTGGATTGCTGAGACTCCTAAGGGAATAAAAGGCCGCAAAAGATTATATAAAACAGAAATTTAACAAGTGACAGAAATTCAGCTGCAATCAAACTGCCCCACTTAGATGACTGTAGCTAATACTAACACTTCCACAGAAGAAAAACCAGGAATGAAAATACCTGATAATGCACCTGGGCCCAAGTTTCATGCACATGCCCCAAAATACATACTAAGATCAAGCATGTGTTCTTATTTTATGAAGTCCTTGCAATGAAACTCCCTGTTCCTCCCACCTTATCCTAACCATGTACCTTGCACCCTCCTGTTGTGACAAGACGGCCCCTGTGCCATTGTGCTCCATGATACACAGAACTGCAGGCTTGATAAATCCTCCTCTTTCCATATTAACACAGTAAAGAGGGAGGTTTTTGACATGGGTTTTTATACTTTACTTTCGTGCATCCTGAACAGGTTCCTTTTGTTTGATTTCTTTCCATACACTTCATTTTCTCTGCATTTTAACTCAATTAAACTTTTCTTTGAGGAAAAAAAAAAAAAAAGAAAAGAAAGTCTCTTGCCCACCATTCTAGTGTAACCACCACCAGCATCATCAGAATTCGCTATTTAAAATTCTCAGCAGTGGAACAGCACATTTAGGAGAGAAGCTGCTGAATAAATTTAGGTTAGGATCTGAAAAGATTCCCATACAGTCTAAGTTCTGACAGTCACACTTCTGAAGAAACTGCAGAAAGAGACAGATTGCCCCCAAAAGCTTTAAAACTTAAGTTTACAAACAAAATACAGCCTTAACCAGGCAAAGTTGAACTGTATCAAAGTAGAATGATATTTTTTCTAATAAAAACTGAAGTCTCCCTGAAATTACATAACTGCACACCTAATAACTGCACCACCACCGCAGCACTGCTTACAAAGTTGGTCTTCATTTGCTTGCGTAAATCAGAAAGCCAAACTACAAAGAAAATCTGGCTTTGAAAAAAAATGTTTTGGCTTTGACATCACTAACAGAGGTCTTGGTTAATCCTGGAAAATCCAGCTCTCTCCTCCACAATTTCCAATACTTTTAGAAGTAAGTTTTAAAAGATAAAAATCTTGTTTCAGTCAGCAAATGAGCAGATATGTCTAGTACACAAAGACATACTGCTAATACTACTAGGCATAAAGGCCATTTTTAGTCACCTTTTCTGATCGTAGGTCTCATTTTAAAAACAGGCCAAGTTGTGACTCTAAGAAAATGAAAGGGCTGCATACACTTGACTCTACTCAAAATATGCCTCTTATATCTAGTATTTAATTCAAACACTTTCATTAATTTACCCAGAGGAGTCAAGCAATCAATAGCATGCTGTGGTTCCTGTAATAAACCTGTGAACATCTCCTAAACAAATGGCCAAGTGAAATGCCCTTCCACAGAACTATATCTGTGAATATTTGACAGACACAAGGGTTTTACACAGCAGTGAATGTTTATATATTCTTAAATTCCTTTAAAGCAACTGGGTTTCTATTTCAAATTGGTAAGCTATTGAAGCAGTACATTCAGAGGTATTTCTTTCACATCCTTCAAACCAGGATATAATGTTGTGTTCACTTAAAACTGAAGCATCTAGAAATCCATTACTTTAGGAATATTTAAATATATTTAGTATTTGCTTCTTCAGGACTAAAGAAACTAAATTAATCCACTTTTCAAATGCAAAGTGAAGTACAAGTCATGTGATATCTTACTAGCTTTAGTAGATAAGCATCAGATATTTCTTTGAAAACACGCAGAAAGACTGATTTTTATCTTTCACACTGATATACTGACTTTAAGTATGACAGTTTGCTATCTCACTTCCTTTTCTTTCCCTGACCAAAGCTATCAACTGGCAAGAGTGGAAACTGTCATTCAATATTCAGAAAGGGATCACGGGAAATTAGGCTGATTAAACCAGGGGCAGGCAAAATGCGGCCCGGGGACCAGATGTGGCCCACCAGACCATTCTATCCGCCCCGTGGGGCCCCTAAAAACTTTAGAAAATTAATATTATCTGCCCCAGGCTGCCCATCATGCAGCCCTCGATGACTTGCCAAAACTCAGTAAGTGGCCCTCCACCTGAATTAATTGCCCACTCCTGGACTAAACCAAAGAGCACATACAGGTGGTCCCAACCCTGGAATGGGTACAAGGAGTGCAACTTGCATGCATTTTTTACCCATAGGCGCACTGCAAATACTGCACAAAATGTCTGTATACTTCTGCATCTGGGCACTGGGTATTTTATTGAAAGAGATATAATTTTAACTGAAATTCTAATCAAATCTGCCAGCAATATATTTTGATTCAGAGTACATTTCACTTTAAGAAACTTGGACCAGCACATGCTTTTATCTCCAAAGTCATTTCCAGCAATATCTTCTGCAGGATTATTTCGGAAGAGACGCAAGAGAAACAAAAGAAAGGAAGGAAACCATATTAATCTAACAGGAGTAATGGACTGGTCAGGATGGGCAGTGATAAGATTTAAGCAGGAAGCAAACTTCAGCCTGCACCAACATAAACTATGGCAAAGGCAAGCTGGAGAGTTGGATGGAGTAGGATGGGTTACTTAATTTTCACATTGGGGTTCCAATTTGGCTCTATTCCAGGTAAGCAACGACTGAAAGTGGCTGCCATTTAATGGCTATTCAAAAATGCACATAAAAAAAATAATCATCAACTTCATTTCCACTTCTCAAACAGGACATTTTCCATATCACTTATAGGAGCACAAATGACAGGATGGGTCAGAGATTGAACAAACCCCAAGACCCCATTCCCACTTTAGAGGCCTTTTAAGGTCAGAGTTCAGGTACACTGGAATAGAAGCTACTAAGGCTGTTTTACTATTTGCTCTGGAGCAAGCAAACTTCAGTCTGAAACCAGAAATCCAGCAACTTTCCAGTCTTCAAAAAATCTTTGTCTTTAAAGACATATTTTAAACACACCAATACTTTGGCTTGGAGTCTGACTGTGGTCCACAGGAAGCCTGTGTAGACGTAAGTAATAACTTCAACCCACACCCCCTGGCTCACAAAATACAGGGTACATTTTCAGAAGTAATTTAGACATTTCAGCAATTAAATCACTGAAAAATCTTGCCCAGGTTTCTTATCATGCATATCCCAGCAGAGGAATGCTGAGGAAGTAATCTTCATCCATTTTTTCCTGGCTTGAAGTCAGTGTTGTCTTTTTAAAATACCTTAGGGTGATAGTCAGGGAACCGGAACCCATTGTGTTAATGACTGTTCACCCCAAAAAGACTCCCTGCCCCAACAATCTTGTAATGTAAGCAGCTCAAGACTACTGAAATCAAGGTTTCATGTGAGCCATATCAAGTGTCTGCACGCAAGAAGAATGCCATGGTAGCCAACAGCCTATTATTTGCCCAGTATTTAAAGAGAGCAAGTCCTCTTAGGAGAGTAGAGTTTGATTAAAGTAAGCCACTGTTCTGTTTTGTTTTCTGCATTCTACTATGGTTTCAGGCTAAACAGGCCTATGGCTCACTAAGTTGCTGGAATTCTTGGAAGACATTTCTGCCAAGAATGACAGGAGGTATAAGGCAGAGGAAATTATGGGCTTTGGATGTGGAGAGAGCATTTGACAAAGTTCCACTTCTAAGATGTGCAGTCATGGAATAAAAACAGTTGGCTAAAATTCAGAAGACAGAGCTGCCATAAATGGAATTTTTTGCAAGTTGATTTTAAAAACACAGTCCAGGTTGATAAAGATCCAAAATATGTACCTACATTTTTGCTCTTATGCAAGACCATAAAACACACACATGCACACCTACTACATCTTCTCTTCTCAACCCCATATGCTTCAGCATTTACACTTTCTTCCTTTCTTCCCAAATCAAGTCAAACACCCAGAAGCCAATCGATTTGTGAACAAACCTATCATAAACTATGCCTACAATGTTGGAAAAACATATTCTGTAAGGAAACCAACTTCCTTTTGAAGCAACTGTGTGATATTATACTATTTCAAATACTATGAAATATTTTTTAATGTTAAAAACACAATGAAGATTATTTTAGCGTCCCAGCTTTGTATTACTATTAGCTAATAAAGCTCTGATGAAAAGTACGTACAAGATTTAGATTATATTATGCTGGGTAAGATCAATAAATGTTAATGAAGAATGCATAATGAATCTATGGGACTTGTTTATGCCCCGAGAAGCAAGTTTGGGAATTGTGGAGTATTTTTTTAAATTCCCACTGCACTGGGCAATATCAATCCATCTTATTTGCTAATAACATACAATTCCAAATGGGATAATAATTCATGTATGGCTAACCCTAGGTTTGGAAGACCTATGAATAAACATGAGCTGAGCCCCATTCAGCTCTCTTCAGGAATGTGGGAGTTTGTGGGTGAGCACTGACAGCATTTGGCTTGGAGCTATTGGCAAACCACGTTCACAAGACCTAGTCAAAGCCCTTAAAAGGACCATATTAACAAACTGCTTAAAGCAGCTCCATTAATCCTGGAAATTATATAAGAACACTCCTACTCAATTGCTTCCACAAAAAAAAGAAAGGATATTAGTAATAGATGTTTAAAGAAAAATGTTTCCCTTATGTTCAAGTACTAAAGACAATTTCATAAGAAATAAACTTCCTTCAAAAGGAAATTCAGTCTTCAAGAACACAGAATGTTGGGGCAATTAGATATGCTTATTCCATGCATTCTCTCTCTTCGATTTTCAAATTAAAAGCAAATTTTATCCACAGACAATATTCTCCTGTTAAAGTAAATGAAGGCTATAAAGATCACAGTGCACTATCCACATGGTTACAAATTTTCAGCAGATTATCTATTTTAGCAGAAAAAAATTGGCAGCAGTATGAATTTTTTAAATACTTCTTAAATACTCGACTCAATTATTCCATATCAGAGATGAGACTGCCTCATGCCACTGAACTGGTACTTTCTTCTGGATATTGGCAGGGCTGCTCCAGAATGAATCTTCTTTCATTAAGGAAAAAATAGTGTAGTCCTTACAATTGTGGAGCTAACCTTTAAAATACGAACTGAACGCAATTTATGCAGCCATGTACACTGAAGCTACAGGCAAGCTGAAACCGTGCCAAACAACGGGCACACTACTCTATCCATATTAGGAGTATGTTGACCAATGCAAAATTATAACACTAACATGGCTGGCTATTTCAGTTCTGGTCAATATACACAAGAAACTAAAGCTGGGTAAATTCTACATAATCTACTCCAAGTGGGGTCATGTTCTGGTAAGTATGACAATGCAACATACAACTGCCGTTAAGTTATAACAGTTTCATCTTCCTCTAGATTAAAGATATCCTTTCTTCAAATCACATTATGGTTTTTACCTTCATTCCTCCCTTCCACTCCCACATGGAGTCACTGCAGTCTGGGTGCCTTGACTCTTTATTTCCATTACTTAATATGTTTGAATTTTTCACAAGCTTAAACTTAACTCTGTTTTTCCTGAGTTTATATTTTTTGGTGATAATTACAGTACTGCTAAATGCTAAATTCTCAACATTAATTCCACGTTCATGTAGTTTGCATTTGGGAATTTCCTTGTTGTTTTTTTTAACTAACAAAGTAACCAGATGATTTTTCTAATGGTTTAAAGATATACATTAGCAAATAGAAATGCCTAAGATTTAACTTTAAAGGGTCAGATTTACCAGTATATGGCTGCTTTACCCTATTACAGAGCAGCAACATGCAGACAGAATACACTGAAGAGCTTCCCTTCTCCCTCCTTGACTACAAACACACACACACACACACATATCTCCTTCCTTGATTTTTCAACAATATCTGGTACCCAAGTAGTTTATTTAGTTTGTTTTTAACAGCAGACATCAGTTTTGGCAGTTCTTTATAACAGAACGCTTCTTCTTCAGTCCATGCCGATGGAAAACAGCAGTCTTGTACAAAAAGTCAATAAAGACCTACTACTTCAAAGATGGTTACCATACTTCATTATCCTCACTGGAACTGAAGCCTCAGTGGCCAGCTATCACCTTCCCATGCCACTCAAGGAGCAGTGAAGCCAACCTCCTTTCAGCTAATATGTTGACTCATTAAGCGATCTGGGTCAGCACTTCAACTGGACTTCATCTTTTTTTTTGGTGCCACTGTAATGGCTGCCATTGTGAAAGTAGGCACTTTATGAGACATTTTAAACCCTTTTAAACTCTCATCTTGCTGCTACTTGCAAATTAAAAAGTAATCTTACTGATGGACTTGTAAATTATCAAAAACTCATTCTATGCCCAAACAGTAAGTACTGCAATTTTGGGGAGGATAGTCTGTATTTGTAGCATTATACTCTTCATATATAACAAAGTTATATATCCCTTTTCAAGTTAAAAAAAACAAAACAAAAAACCAAACAACTACACTTAAAACTATGGAAGGGTGAGCATTTGACTCTAATGCTTTCAGAAAGAAATAATGACTAACGGCTCAAATGATGATTCTGAAAAGTGTAAAGGTAGAGCATACTTTATACTTTGAAGTACACCTCAACAAAGGCCTGATTTTATCAAACCATAGTGTGCATGGAAAATAAGAAAGCCTGGTGACTTGTTCCTTTCCAAAAGGGACTATAATTGAGTGAATAAAATATTCCAGGAATAAGGAAAGACTATAGCCTGGAAAAAGTGCTAACTATTCCAGAGCAGAATGGACATGGGAAAAGAATGAATCTGTGTTCCCCATGAGGGCTCCCATGTTTTGAACCCAAGCTAGATTTTCGAACAAAGGGTAACAAATGTGCTGATAAACCTAGAAAACAGTATAGACATGATTTTAACTAGTAAGAGTATTAACATTTTGTCTTCAAAAAGAGGTTCTCTGCTGTTAACACCCCTGATCACTGGGTCATTAAGTAAACATTTCTCATCAACTGACCTTTGTTGGAAAAGGAAATTTTGAAGGTTCTGTTTTGCATGGTGTATGAATAGCAGTCAGCGGGGGAGGCCAAGAGTGGGTCATCTCCTGTAGCCAAGCCAAACAGCAAAGCCATCAAAGTTAGAACAGATCAAAGAGTCAACTTTTAAAACTTACTCTTGCCTGGTTTTTTTTAACCTACATCAAAAAACACCAAGACTAGTGCCCCCTAAACCTCAATTTTTTCTAGTTTTATATGCATTTAACTTTACTGTGAATAAATAATTTGACTCTCTTTGTGTATAACAAGCAAGGTTTTTTTGCGGAAGACCTCAAATCTCTAAAATATGCATCTAAGTAAAGAGACAAGTAAAATACATTCAGGAATGAAACCGTGGAAAGGCAGAGGATTAAGTATTAAACTTTACTGGCTTTGAGGTTAAGAAAACTGCAGCAGACCTAGGGGTAAGCACTATACTCTTTACTAAAAATAATGCTTTTTATGAAGTCAGATAGTTTAAGAGGAGCTCCTGGACAGCTATTAATTTCCTCGTCTGCACACAGCTCTTAACAGTGCTTATGTTTATTTAATACATTAGGTCATGAACCAGCAGAACAGAACTTACTTTTAGAATTTCATCCACACAGCTCACATCGCCAGATGCTGATGCCTAGAAATCAAAGCTCAGGATTAATTACTACATTTATGACTCTTAAGGCCCACCCCCCGACAGAAGGGAAAAATAAGAGCTATGCTTGTTTGCAGTTCAGCACTTGATATGCATCCAGATTCACTATGAAAAGACATCCTGCTAGACCAAAGAACCAGCAACAATTGTACAATGATAATTTCAGATTCATAGCAATCCCAAATGTTCCACCCAGCCATGAAAAGCAAGAATAGCATGAAAAAATAATGCCATTCTAATTCCTCAGCCCTAATGCTCACTTAAATGTTAACATGATCTTAAGCCAGTGACAGAAGAATAACAGGAGAAGCCCTAACTTTTAAACAGTTCCTGGAATAGGCCACTGGCTATATCTGAATTAAAGTGAACAAAACAGCAAGATGCTGGAGCAAAGTAACAAGGCTGTAGACTCTGTTCTGGTGAGCTGCATTATGCAATAACACTGTGTATATTAAAGAAAGGAGACAGTTACACTAATCTGGCACAACTATAGCTAATTAGGCCAGAAGGGAGGCAGAAGGGAGGGAGCACCTCTTCCTATTTCATGGGAAATAAATACATTTCATTACTTTGTATTTTATTCAACTACTTATTTCTTGATATAATATTAGTGTCTCCCAGGCAGCCAATGCAGTAGGTACAGTAACACCTTGCTATGTTTTACATATTTCTTTCTCATATGGCTGTGCAGATGCAACCAAAGTGCTCTCCTCTCCAAGAATGGTCAAACCACTGGAAGGTGTTTAACTGAATATACTGTATGCATAGTAGCGTGACCAGTTCAAGTTTGAACTCAATTCAACTCTTTTTTTTTTAAGAAAAAGTTTAGGCATACAGTAACTACAACACTTCAAAAGAAAAACTGGTGTATGCCATTACCTACATCTGCCACATTTTTAAATGGCCCAGGGTAAACACTATTGTTTGCTGGCAACTCATCAGAAAAATCTATGAAATTGTAATTGCAAACAACACTGAAATGCACAATATAAAAATGAGAAATGTACATGAGAGAAATGAAGGAAAAAAAGAGCTAAAAAATAACTCACTTCTGAAGGAAAAATGTGTGACTTTATTGCATGGAACATAAAATGCTTCAGTTTTCAGTGAAAAGCTTCATCTCTTTTGAGTCAAAATTGTCCTATAAACTGGGCCTAGACCACTGGTGCTCAACCTCTAGCCTGCGGGCCAGATCCAGCCTGCAAAAACATGTCATCCAGCCCAGGGGTCTCCCTAGAGAACTGGAAATTTGGTGGCTGGAGAGTGGAGGCAGTGCTGCTCACCTGGTGGCAAATTTCCAGACCCATGGGGAACTTTGTGGACCAGATAATGCAGCCTTGGGCACTAGACTATGCTGGCACATGGGGTCAGGCCAGCACACAGTTGGATCTGGTGAATGAGGTCAGGCAAGCGCACCAGACCTCACCTTTAGAAGGACCCTATGCTGGATCCGCAAGCTGACACTGCATTCAGTTTCAAGTCCATGGACCAGCCCCACACCACTGGCCTGGACAAATTAGGTATCTGAACTCCCTCAGGCTCTTCTGAAAATCCCACCCAGACACTTGAAATGAAAACCCAACAACTTGCTACCAACTTACGTCTAGTGGTTGAGACGGTATTTTCAGCTTGGTTAGATGCGCTTTGCTGCTAGGCTTCAGCTCACTCATGTTGTTGCTATGGGTCTGGCTACTGTAGTGTTCTGAAGATAACTTTGGTTCCATGGACTCCTGTCCATCCATGGGCCTTACGTAGGCAGTGGGCTTCTGCAACATTGAACTTGATTTGGACATTAGCGAAGGTGGAAAAGACTGGTTAGAGTGCTGCCCACTTGAAAACGAAGGTACACGGGAGGGAGAGTCCCAGTTGGCATCAGAATCACGTGGAGATTTTGAACGCTGATGTTCCTTATTATGATGATCACTTCCATGAGACCTGGAATGGCTGGAGCTCAATGAAGAAACAGCAGGTGGTTTTCCAGGGCTGGAAGAACGGGATTTTGAGTGTTCTGATCCATGCTGGCCTTTTTTGCGGCTGCTACTGCTACCACCGTATGAGTCACGATCATGTCTCTGGCCACTACTGCTAGTGTTATTGCCACTGCCACGCTGACTACTGTGTCCACTCTGTAAACCTGAGGACCGTTTCTGAGATTGGGAGGAAGTGCTAGGTGCTGGTCCTACAGGAGTCCATTTGTTGCTCTGATGAGAGCTAGTACTGTGTCTCTGTTCACCAAAGAAACTTTGGTTTGATTTTTCATCTGGGGTTGATGGTACTGTTGGCTGGGGAATTCCAACAAGCTTTTGCAGAGATCTGTCTCCTATAAGATCCTTCATTTCATCATAATTCCCAAGCATACTCTGAATACGACTAGATAGTTTATCTTCTTTGCTGGTCTGTACAAGGCATAACAGAAATAAGATGTGAAATTTATTTATTTTTTAAATCACAACTGCAAGTTCAGTCAATTTACTTGATAAAAACCTAATTAGGGCTAAGAACTCCATAAGCATTCTACTTTGTATTGCAGAGCCTGTAAGCAGTACCCTACCAAACACGTCTTTAAAAAAAATTGTTATACTCTCTTATAAATGTAAACATATTAAGAAAATAGTAGCAAATTATTAACACTGCTTTGGAGCTTTTTATCAGATTTCCACCAAGTACTTTATAAAGTTAGTCAGCATTAAAATGAAATTAGGGGGGGGGGGGGGGGGGGGGGGTGCTGGGCTTGCACAGGGAAAACTGTGGCATAGGGAAATGAAATGACTTGCCTAGGATCACACAGAAGAGCAAAGGCAGTTAGGAACAGAGCCCAGATCTAAGGAATCCCATTGCAGGGCTCTCACAACTGAGCTATACTGCCCATGGGCCACCACAGAAAGGAGGTGGAATTTTCAAATTTGGGAAATGGCGGCAGAAACCCAACTCCCACTGGTGACTGAAATCCTAGTACAAATAGCTTAGAAATGTTCTATTTAAGACCCCACAGACTGTGTTGTTATTCCCTTCTGATGGCTAGAATTGATAGCCCAATTTCATAATTTATTCAGAACCTTCACATCTTTCATCTCTCCTCCTCTTTCTACATACTGTATCTTTTTAAGATTAAAATGACAGGATAAAACCAGCTCCCCGTTTAACTGTGCACCTGTAACACAGAAGCTGTTAGTAAGCTGATATAATAGTATATTCAGTCAAGTTTAATAGTTGCCATAGCTTCCTTTTAGAAAACAATGGTAGCTAGATCAGTGATTCTCAGCCAGGGGACCTGGGCACGGTGAGGTGCCCTGAGATCCTTTCAAGGGCGCTGTGGGGTGCCACACAACGTTAGCACTGTTAGGCACGCAAATACAATTCACAACATAAACCCAGAGATTTCAAATAGGAATCCACAGAGTCAAAAATATTCTGACCTGTTGTGAGCTTTCCAAGTTCTTTGCAACAAAATAACCGCTCTATTATTTTTTGGTAGTCAAAAAAGAGTGAAAACTAAGGGCTGGAATTTTCCGAGTGCCTTGACCCTAAAAAAGTTGAGAACCACTGAGCTAAATTATAGATATAGCTCTGTAAAGCACCACATAAATACAGAATACATCTACATAATGTAATGGCAGAGTCTTCAACCCAACTCCAGAAAACATGATCAAAAGTAAACAAAGACAATATGAGACGTGTCAAGCATCAATGCAAAATTTTGCCTTATGTCCTGGAATTGACTAATGATTGGCACCCAAAACAAACCTCAGCTTTCAATAGAAGGGGCTAATTTGGCTGCGTTAGTTAAGGATCGATTGTTTATCAAACAGGTAAAATGGGGAACGCAGACTCATGTTTCTATATTTGGTGCTCCCTTAGAAGCAGCCCTCTAAACTCCTTACTGAAGTAGATCTTTCCCTTATGGGTTCCCCTTTAAATGTCACAATGCCACCCTTCCTTTAGGAAAGGATAAAATAGGACTCCATGTTCTAAAGATTTATGATAGAAATTCCTACCAATAAAAAGAGCAAGGAAGGTTTAAACTGGGCCACTCAGCACACTTACTTTGAAAGCCTGTGGGAAGCAATCTAAAGCAGCTTAATTAACTACCGTTTGTGTATATGTGACACTTAATAGGTGTTCCCTGAAATAGTAGAGAAAACCATAAAGTTTCCATTAAACAGTTGTTATTAGCTACAGACATATTAAGCTATACCAATAAGTTAGAAAATTAAAGAAATAGAAACAAACAGAACATCTAAAAAGTTTTATGGAAATGTTTACAAAACTCTAGACTAGTGTCTAGACTACAAATGCTCACAAAACTCTAGACTAGTGATTCTCAGCTGAGGTGCCAGGGCACCCTGATGTGCTGTGAGATCCTTTGAAGGGTGCTGATGAGGTGCAAGGAGATAAGCACTCAAACTCAGACTCTTCTCTGCCTTATCACTCCCCCACTCCTACTGCCCAGCCCCTCTGCAAGGAGGTAAACGCTGTAATAAATACGTTTTGTGAACTGAGCTGTCCCCCTTTCAAAAAGTTATGGAGGGGTGCCTTGTGTCTAATGATGGGTACCTTTCAGCCAGAGGGGTCAGGAACCACTGCTCCAGACTTCCTATGAAATGAAAAGTGTGGAAGCATTGCTGGCCACCCACAGAAGTGGAGTTAGCACTTTACAGGAATGCATATTTTATTTATGCACTTTTTACATGCCAGCATCTCTCACTCTGGGGGAAAAAATGGGCCCAATTCACTCTTGTGTATAGCCAGTTTCTAGTCAGGATTCTGCACGGTTCTGCAGTGTCAGCAATAAACGGAGCGGAAATTTTGTTCAAAGAAATAAAAGCTGCCCATCAGAATCACACAAATCTGGAACTGGGGTCAGATTCGATATGAGTTTGTCCCCAAGTACACAAGTTCCATATGAGATAGCTCTAGACCAGGGGCGGGCAAAATCTAGGGGCCATTCTATGTGGCCCGTGGGGCCCTTCAAAATATTAGTAAATTAATATTTATTTGCTCCTGGATGCCTGTCAAAGCTGACAGGAGCCAGGGGCAGTAGGACCCAGGGGGAGCCCTCAGCAGGACTGAGAAGCCCAGCCCTGCCCTACCCCCAACCCTTTCACTTTTCCTGCCCCAGCCCTGCTCCAGCACCATGTGCCTCCAAGCTATATCGCTGGCCAGGGAGCACAGAGCCCCGCTGGTACATGTGCAGGCAGGGGCAGAGAGAGAGAGAGAGAGAGAGTGTGTGTGTGTAGGCAGGGATAGTGTGTCTGCACATGCACACATGCAGGCAGGGGCAGTGTGCGTGTGTGTATACAGGCATGCGCAGTGTGAGTGCACATGTGCGTGTGTTCATAGGGTGTCCCACATGCACACCCCCACCATACACATGCAGCCAAACCTCCCCCCTCGTACTGCCATACACGCAGGTCCCCACACCCCAGCCACCCTCCCCCCATAAACTCCAAACCCACCCTCCCACGACCCCCCACAATATACAAGAGTAAGACTTCATTTTAAGCTATTGTGCAATCACCTCTGTGTACACTATACAAACACATGTAAATCGAGACAAAAATATTTTTTGAAATCCAATTATTGAATGCTGTAGATATTTGCTTTTTAGAATATAATTTGGTATTTTTTTGGTTCCGAGATGGCAAAACTCCTTGCTGGAAGGAGTACTTCTGGGGGAAAGGGAGGGACTTCTGGTGGCAAAGGTCAGGAGTTAGGGGGCAGGACTTCTGGTCACAAGATGGCGACCAGGGGGCGGGGCAGGACTACCCATGCGGCCCTCAACCCCTTGCCAAAACTTGGTAAGCAGCCCTCCGCCCAAAATAATTGCCCACCCCTGCTCTAGACTTATAGTGAACACCTGAGCAATAATATCAATCACCTAAAATGGTCACCAGAAGACTAGACACAAGAGCTTTAAAAAAAAAGCAAGTATCTAACTTATTTCCTAGGCTGAGGGTATTTCTCCAACAGTTCCTTAAAACCTAGAAAAGTCATATGGTCTTATGGGTATGATTTGTTTTTCCCATTAATTATACTGGTACAAATCCTATTGCGGACACAATTTTACCAGTATAAATGTGTTCGCTAGTAAAGCTATACTCTTACTTCTCAAACCAGAAAAAGCTGTACGAACTCTGTTATAATAACTTTATCCATAATAGAGGGGTTTTGCCACTTTAATATCACTGGCCTAGTACAACAGGCAACATTTAGTGTAGCAAGACCCAATTGCCATTTCCTCAGCTAATTGCTATGGTTGCACTAAAACAATGAATGAATTAAAAACCTGAATGTCACTGCAGTAGTGTAGTAGCTCATTTCATTCCTTCAAATAAAGCAACATCTTGCGTGATCTATTAGCTCTGCTACCTAGTAACCTTCCACCTTCATTTTTAAACCCTGTTTCTGTACACAAGAACTGTGCACCAAATAATGCAGTCTAAAAAAAAGAAAGGCTACCATCAGTCAATTGAATATGGCTTTGCTACAAAAAAAAACAACTGCATTGTTTTAGAACTGCAGAAACTCACAACTTTATAAGGTTCAGCAAAGAGAGGAGAGTTTGGTGGAAAGGCTTCTTCGCCCTGTTGAATTTCTTGATTTCGCCTTTCCCTTTCTTTCATACGCAGCACATTCCGGTCTTCACGGTTCATGTTGCTACAATAGAAACATAATTTCTGATCACAGAAAGGAAATAAAGAAGGAAAAAAGAGCTGGTGTCACTGTGTTTGGTATGACAACAGAATAATTCAACTGAAGGACCCTGGTTCTACAATAGGGAGTATCCAAATTGAGGTGTTTCCTTTATTAAAAGCAGCTGACATCTACAGGTAAGTTGGTTATATATCCATCATCAGCAAACAGCGTTTATCTGTAACACTGAAGGAGTTCACAAAAATCAAATAGAAAAATTAATATAGAATCCCAAGGTAAACCCCTATTCCTGCAACCCTTTTGACCTTTGTAGTAATTTAAAGCAAGTAGCTGGCTTCAAAAAACAAGAACCCCCACATCCCTCCCTCCATCCACACACACAGGCGCTAGGACAAGGATTCTCAACCAGAGTGACAAGAACAACAGATCTAGGAGCATCCAGCTGTTAAAACCTGCCACCACTTTTTCCTCTTTTCCCAGTTGTTCCTACAAACAATAAATCCCTGACTCCCTTTTACCTCTTCCCATACCAATGCTTGATCTCTATTTTTTTTTTTTTTATATTATTTCCTCTCCTCCCTCCCACACAGGTTTTATGCATCCTCTCCCTGCACTTTGAATTCAGCTTTGCTGTTGTTTCCAGGACCTTCAAAAATGACATGTCTACTGCAAACAATTATTTCAGTTGACACCTCAGTTACAGTAACACTGTCACTTTTCATCCATTGTACCATCATACCAAATCTGTAAGTACTGATCAATATGGATTAAGATGACATTTTCACTTTAAAACAAAAAGCTAATTACCAGTTACCCTATATGAATAAGAACATTAAGGCCAACCGAAAAAATAACTGGTCTAAAAATCCTCCTCTTGAGCCTGAAGAAGCACTAGGCCTAGATGTAATTGGGAAACTAAACTAAGAATCAGAGGGCAATCACCATCTTATGTGCACTGAATTTTAACATGCCAGGAAGTTTAAATTAGAGGTGCACCAATACATCAGTCTGATATTGGATTGGCACCTGTCACAACCCAAAGGTGTGATTTTGTTTTTGTGTGCGCTTTGGCACCACTGAATTATTTTCCCACCAATTTGTAGCTTTCTTTGCAGTGTGCATTTCTTCTTTGCAGCACAGAAATGCACTTTGCAAAGAGTTCCCGCCATTTGTATTATAATTCGAGCCCCATTATTGGCTTGCGTTAAATTATTCACACGTGGTGGCTAGTGATTGGCTTGCTAGCCATATAAAAAGCTTGAGTGGTTTCTGCCCAAGTCGGAGATCTCCCAGAATCTCAGGAGGATCCTGAGAACCCCGATTCCGAGAATTCTGGGAGAAATCCGAGAGAATTCCGGCAAGGAGTCCATGATTACCTCGTGGACTTCTACGTAAATCTCGGACCGACTGGTAGCCTGATCAACTACTAAGAGCCTCTCCCCGTCGCTGCCTAATCCCTCAACGTACCCTTCCCTGCGCGCTTTCGTTCCACAGAGCCTAGCAAACTTCATGAGAGTCTATTCAGAGCTCTTCACTTCTAGTACTTTCTTCGGTTGGCACGACAGGCTCGCGGTTTAGAGCCTCCAGCCGGATGGGCTAGAAGAAAGTTCACGGGAAGGAACTCTAGTCCGTCTCTCTTCTTTTCTATCTGTAACTGCAACTCAAGCAAGTTTTCCTGCCTGCACTGCGACCATCTTCGGTGTAAGTAAACAATCTTAAACAACCATTAAGCGTCCGTGCCTAATTCTAGCATGTCGCCTGTTTTCTCCGACCCAGAGTGCCCGGGCTGCTGGCCACAGCCCGCGCGG
>NW_005842067.1:1516363-1521043 GCF_000455745.1 Alligator sinensis | reverse complement strand
GGGAGGGGGGCAGGGGCAGATGCTGCCCAACGGGGGCGGGGGGGGTAGCAGGACGGAGCTGTGGACGGATCTAAGGGGTGGCTCCTGCCGCTGTGAGCACCCCAGAAGGGCACTGGGTGGGGGCTGCAGTTGCAGGATGGGGCCAGGGCTGTGCCAGGCTCTTCCTGGCGCATTTAGGGGGTTGGATGAGAGCTTGGACCAGGGGCTTGGATCAGGGAGGGGGGTCAGGGCAGGCAGCAGTAGAATTGGGAGGGGGGGCTATGGCAAAATTTGGGGTGGCTGCAGCCCCCCTGCATAGCCCCTCTCCTAGCACCGCCACCACCACCTGCCCCAAGTGCAGCCCAGCCCAGTCTGCGCCAGGAAGAACCCAGTGCAGCCCCAGCCTGCAACCTGCCCTGCCCAGATCTGGGGGCACAAAGCCGCCCCACCCATGCCATCCTGGGGTGTGCACAGGGGCAGGAGCTACCCCCCGTTCTCCGCACCCCCTGGATGAGCCACAGCTTCCTCCCAGCTGCAGGAGCCCTGATGCCCCCCCCTCCCAAAGCCCCTTCCCTCCCCTTCCACCACAACAGACTTACCAGCTGCATTGGGAATCAGACCAGTATCAGCCAATATGCCTCCTTAAAAATCAGCTATCAATATCAACCCCCAAAATCGCTATCAGTGCATCCCTACTTTAAATCAACACAATTATCTCATATTAAATTTGACAGGTGCTTTAAAGTCAAATACGAAATAAACTTTCACTGAAAGACTGTAGTTTAAGATGATGAAAGATTATATGAATTCAAGGGATTATTATTTGCATGACATATTTAGATAATGGAATATTTTCAAAATGCTTGCTAAAGCACCAGTTTGAAATCTAAACAATAAAACTATTATTCTATTCTAAGTAAGGATGTGAAAGCTTAAATGATTAATTGTTTAACCAGCAAGTGCAGTGATAACCAGTTAGCTTACCAGTTATCATTTAGCTCTAGGCAAGACCAGTCTAGCAGGGAAAGGGGGGGAAGAAAGACAGACATTCAAAAAGCCTGAGCCTGAGTTGATTCAATCTTTGCAGGTTAGTCTAACCTGCAAAGCTTGAACCAATTTGGAGGTGGATAGACATTCCCTTTTCATTCCAGAAATGCAGGCACATGCCTCCAGTGGTTCAGGCTAGAAGCCAGGGGGCGCTAAAGCAGCCCTCCCTTCCCTTTTCTAGTGCTGAGCTCAGCGGGGAAAAGGCCAGGCCCAGGCAGGACGCTCTGATTAGGGAGAAGGTTCCCTAATCGGAGTGTCCTGCCTTTATCAGCTCTATTATCGGCATTTAGCACCCCATCAGAAAACAAGACTTCTCTCATTAGTTCAAGCTCTTCTTAAATAGCTTTTTCCAAGCTACCTGTCGATTAGCTCCAAAAAGCCCAAAGCAGACAGACAGTGTCCTGTCTGCTTTGCACAAACACCTTTCAGCATTGCCTTGCATACCACATGCTGGCTACAGTCTGTGCTGTGAGAGGGATCTCTGCTTGAGCAGCAAGTGGGGGGAGGGGAGCAGGGGAAGCCAGGCAGGCGCTGCTGAGCCTGCAAACCTCTCCCAGAGGTGCAGCAACACAGCAGAAGGGAGGGGCCAGCCCAGCTCTCTGCAGCAGAAAGCCCAGCCCAGCTGACAAAGCATGCCCAGATGCTGGGGGACTCTGGTTTAACTTAAAGCAGGAAGGGGTGTGGGACAGACCGTGCATAAACCGGTTTGACCCAAATTAGTTAAGTCTGATACTACATTCAAACACATTTATCTCAAACCTGTTTCTGCTATTTTCAAACTGATTCATGTGCACTGAATGTCTGTTCTGTTACAGGTTTAAACCAGTCTCTAATCACTTAAACCAATTTGTGTATAATGTCTGTCCCTAGCCAGGGTGCCCCAGTGAGAATCAAAAGGCAGCACAGCAGGCTGAAGAGAGGGAGGGAGCAACCAGGAGGAGAGAGGGAAGGGGACTAGTACCTATAGCCTAAAAGCAAAACAGCCTAATGACCCATCAATTCAACAATTATCTGCTGGTTCACAGATGCCCTCTCCCTCCCAACGCAGGGTTTCACATGGGCTGTGTTGGCTGGCTGAGTTTAACTTCTCCAGCCCTCCCCACAGTAAAAGGGCCCTGGGGGCTGGGAGCAGCTCCCAGCAGCAGCTCTGCTGGAGCTGGTATATTATTGGGTAAAACACTTAACCCAGGGGTGGGCAAAATACAGCCCAGGGGCTGCATCTAGCCTGCTAGGCCATTCTATCTGGCCCATGGGGCCCCTAAAAAAATTTAGAAAATTAATACTTATTTATCTGTCCTTGGTTCCTGTCAAAGATGACAGGAGCCAGGGGCAGTAGGACCCAGGGGAAGCCCCGGCGGGCTCCTGCAACAGCAGGGCCCCCCGGCCCCGCCACCTCAGCTGGAAGCCCCAGCAGGGGCTTCTGGCTTGGGACCATGTGGCTTCCTCGTGGCTGCACCAGCACAGGAAACTCAGGTAAGGGGGGTGGGGAAGGGCAGGGGAGGACCACAGGCAGGGAACGAGCTGTTGTTGAGCACGGGGGGGGGGGGGGGGCGGCAGGTTTAAACCAGTTTAAACTGGTTTAAACCTGAGCAGGCACAGGCACCCCAATGCGAGCTGTGAGCAGCTGCAGCGCAGGGCACCAGCCACAAAGGAGGGGAGGGGCTGCTTTTCCCTGCATTCAGCACCAGTTTGTAACCCACCCCTGCTGCAAATATGGGCCCTGCGCCAGCTCTGAGCTCGCCCGTCGGGGCTGTGCTGCAGTGGGAGTAGCTGCGGCCCTCCCACTTGCCATGTCGGGCAACGTTTGCTGCTGCTGCCCACCGAGCTCCCACGCTGGGCAGCAAAGAGCACTGCAGCCTACCATGGCACAAGCAGCAGCACTGCAGCCTACCACGGCATGAGCAGCAGTAAACACTGCCCGGCACAGCAAGCGGGGGGGCCGCTTTCCTCCACACTGAGCGGTTGCTGCGACACAGCAACACAGCCCCGACAGGCAAGCCAAGAGCCAGTGTGGGGCCCAGGCTGGCAGCAGGGACGGGTTACAAGCTGGTGCTGAGCATGGGGAAAAGCATCCTCTCCCTGGCCCTGTGGCCAACGCCTCGTGCTGCAGCCGTTCACAGCCCATGTGAGGCTGCCTGTGCCTGCTCAGGACAGCCCCGTGCGGGTTGCAAGCAGCTGCAGCAAGGAGCACTGGCCATGGGGCAGGGGAGGGGACGCTTTCCCCCCACACTCGGCACCATCTCGTTCCTTGCCAACGAACGCGGGGTTGGGGCTGCGCACTGCCCCCTGCCTGTACCGCAGGGCTGGGGGGGGGGGCATTGGGAATGAATGGGTGTGGGAGCCAGCGGGAGCGTGGGGCCCACACCGGTGTCCCAGGGCCAACGCTAGTGGGGTCCAGAGCAGGGCAGCAGGAGTACAGGGTTCCGGGCGGTAGGGGCTCTATGGAGCCAGGCCAGCTCCCAACCCTCCCTGCTGGTGCCCGGCTCTACAGACCCCTGCCAATCCTGTGCCCCGCTCTGGGCCCTGCCGGTGCTGGCCCTGGGCATTGGTCCCAAGGTGACCAGGGGTCAGGGCACCTGTCAAGGGGCAGGGCTACCCATGCAGCCTTCAACAGCTTGCCAAAACTGGGTAAGTGGCCCTCTGCCCAAAATAATTGCCTGCCCCGGGCTTAACCAATATAATTAGAGGAGGTTAAACAAATATTTTAAAATGATATTTACATCTTTAATTCTAAATAAATGAGTAAACTTCAATCTCTACCACTCCAACTTTTAAATATTTATTTTATTCTACTTTTACTCTCAATTTCTCATATGCATTTGGCTTAATTTTCCCATACTCTAAATCAGGGGTTTTCAACCTTTTTTAAACTAAGTATCCATGGTGGCTAGATACCAAACAGGGGGGCTGGTGGGGTTGCGCACCTGGACACGGACCAGGGAGGCAGGGATGGAGCGCTGCCGCCTCCCAGGAACAGGAACAGGGCAGGGAAGCTCACTGATCTGGGGTGAAGGCAGCAATGCCCCTCTGTGGGGTAGGGAAGCTGGTGGTGCATGCCCCCTGGGCTGGTGTGACGGTGGCGGCCACCTCATGTGAGCTTCCCCACCCCGCAGAGGGGCGCCACTGCCCTCACCCCACCCCGCCCCTGATCCTGGGAGGCAACAGCACCTTGTTCCCTCCCACCCATGCGTACCCCCTGGGATACGTATACCCCTGGTTGACAACCTTTGCACTAAACTATATGCAAGGAATTTAATGAATGACAAAAGTCAGTTAGAAGCACAGTATAGGGCAGTGGTCTCCAAACTTTTTAAGGTGAAGATCACTTTTTGAAGTAAAGGGGCAACCCAGGATCTACCGTGCCTCTCCCCACCCCTGCCCCTCCCACAATCCCACCTCTTGCCCAGCAGGCCACTTTGTGGGAGAGGGAAGGGGGGGCAATTGATGACCCCTGTGGTGAAGGTAGGAGTGGGGTAGGGGCAGAGGCAGGGATGAGTGAAGCCCTGGCCCACCTGGGTAGTGGAAGGGTCAGAGCCCAGGGTGGCTTACCCAGGTGCACTGGGGTAGGGGGGCTCCTGCCATTGCATGCACCCCAGCAAAGGCCCAAGGGGCATGTGCCCCCCCATCTGTGCATGGGGTGGAAGCGGCTGCAGG
>NW_005842067.1:1502029-1516345 GCF_000455745.1 Alligator sinensis | reverse complement strand
CAAGGGCTTGCAAGTGAGGGGCAGAGGCAGGGCATGGGCATATCACTGTCCCCACCCCATCTACCATGCCCTGCCCCCTCTCCTTCCCCACCTCGTCCCCTGCCCTCCCAGTAGTAGGACACACATTGCGCCAAGTCAATCAGCCCGTCCAGGGCTGCGCGGAGGGGGGAGAGGAAACAGGACTTTAGTGGAAGGAGCCCTCCCACCCCATGGCTCCAGATGAGCCAATTGTTCCAGGACCAGGTCTGCAAGTGGCCCAGAACCATAAGTACCCCACTGCTGGGCCAAGACCCGTCTCCTGCCTGCCTGGCACCGGGCTGCTCCTGCCCAGATGCTGGGACGATCAGTTTGTCTAGAGCATTGGGAGGGGGTTCCCGCCGCTGGGCTCAGCCTCGTCCTCTGCCTCGTCCGTCAGCAGGACAATAGACCCATCCAGGGCCACATGGGGGGGCAACGGCAGGAGCCCCCACCCCACGCGGCCCCAGACGAGCCAACCACCCCAGCCCTGCTGCCCTACGTACAGATCAGGGCCCAGGCTGTTGCTGCAGGCTGGGGGTGCACTGAGCTCTTTTCCACAGGGAGGGTGGGGAAGGGTGTGGCTACATGCTTGGTGTGTGTGACGGCGCTGGGACGGGAGTGGCAGCCACCTGACCCCCACTCCCAGCACTGCCATGCGCCCTGAGCACAGCATGGTCCAGCCCCCGTCAGGAAGAGCCCAGCACGGCCCTGGCCCCAGTCCCAGCCTGCAGTGGCAGCCCGCCCTGCCCTGCATACAGATCCAGGGGCAGACACCTCTTGTGCCCTCCTGGCTCGGTCTTCCTACCTCCCTGGGGCCCCACTTACCTGACCCCCTGCTCTTGCCTCTGCCCTGCTCCCTCCCTCACTTTAGGGGCCTCGATCTGGCCCCCACCCCTTCTTCCCTACTTGCTGGTCTGGATGGGGTGGGGTTCATCCCCCCCCAGCCTCAGATCGACTCCGAGTCTTCAGGATTGACCAGTCAATCATGATCAACTGGCTGGTGACCACTGGTATACGGTTTATTGGACAATTTAGTGGAAATGCCCAAAAAAATAAAAATAAAAAAAACTGACAGGTTTTGCTTGTACTCTTATATTTCCTTGCAGTGCCTGTAAATATGAATGTAACAAATGTGCTCATTCAAGACATGTCCTGATAAGCACATTGTTCCTGCTTACATAGACTGATATAATTCAAAGATGTTAGCTTGTGTTAAAGTGCAATTTAATGAACATTAAAACAGCATTTTTATTCAAGGTTAGCATTTATTATTTCCCAAGACTGAGCCTTCTAAAGTGGAACCTGGAACAAATTAATCTATTTAGATTGTTCCTGACCAGTAAGAAGCAATTAAAAAAAAAAAAAAAAGTAATTTAACTTTTTTTAAAAGGTAGAACATAGAACGTGTATTTGATGCTCTGAAGCACCTTCTACCCAGACTATGTATACAGAGTTGCCACCAAAGATTCTTGTTTTGGGCAAGTATCCTGCCCTCCCAGACAAGTACCTGACAGAACAAAACCATTATAAACATACTAACAAGAATGTCAGATTTAATTATATAGACCCTTCAGTTTAAACTACACAGAACAGCTGTATTTATTTCTATGGTTGCTCATTAACAAATGCAAATTTAGATTAAGCAATTATTTTAGCTTTACTTCTTAGCGCTCAATTGACACTAATGTACCCATAAGGGGAGTCTAGGAATGCCTATAACATGTAAACATACACAACAATCTAGACACCCATAAAAAGTATTAATGCTGATGTTAATGCTTCGAATATTTAACAATGTGTGCAAGATTATATCAACCAACTTTTTTTTATGTTTTCACTTTTTCAAGGACAAAGATCCATAGTAACTAGCATAAATATTTGGGCTAAGTGATTGGAATAGTGTGACTGCACTGAAGGGCAGTTGAATTTTAGTACCATCATACAAAAAGGGCTATAAATGTGGAAACCTTGCTTTAGGAATTGATTGATATCTCATTTCAGGACAAAATGAGTTAATCTAGCTTTGTCATCTCTAATTGCCAAAGCTACGCTAACATGTTAAGAAAACATTAACTGCATTACTCTCCCCTTTGCCTTCAATCTTACAAACTACAGTACATGGTCAACTTTCTCCTGGGTGGCCAATGGAATTGCATGCATTTGTCTAAAGCCAACAGTTTAAATAGGATTCAAAATTAGATTGTTTTTATATACAGTGAAAGACCATCAAGAGCTTTCAATGCACTGGAACCATTTAAATCACTGAGTTCTTACACTGGTATTATGTAAATAAATGAAGCTATAGGCTACTGGCTTGGTGAGTTTTCATAACCATGAAAGTTACTCCAGCCAGAGCACTGCTTGAACAATCGGCAAATTCTACAGCTGTGATCTGTAAACAGAAATTAGATACTTACTGCTCTTGAGCTTAGGCATCAAAGGCTCCAGAGAAAATTACTGGGACTTGGCCATTAAATGAGTGCTGTGACCTACTTGACTTCCATAGCTTTCTTTGGGCACAAGCGCACTCAATATCAAATTATAAAATTCTCACTGATTTTTTAAAAATCCATTACACGGCATGAAAACACTTGATCTAAAGAAAGTATTCAGTGCTACCAACTTTCTCAGTACTTTCACAAGTTACAAGATTTCAGACAGTACGGGCATGAGACCTCTACCTCTGCCACGAATTTCAATCACACCTCCAAAATCATCTCTGATTGCTTATTTGCTGCACTTCCCTGCCTCCTGGAAAAGAGTAGCCAATCAGTATGATTTGTCAATTAAGGCACCGTTGACTCTCTAATTTGTGACCTCTGAATGATCCAAAGGGACAGTTTCACAAAGTAGACATGGACACAATTACATGCTCCTTAACTGGTGAAATGAGGCTTACTTAAATCCCTGCTTTCAGTTAATAAAGGAGCATTAGTTTTCTCAGAAGTATAATGTGCAAATAATATGCCTGGGACAACCCTCTCTCGCCTTTCCTCCACTAGTCAATGCACAGACGTGGGCAATGTGCATCACATAGGGCAAGATATTCTGGCAACTGTAGCTCTTGAATGGCAGTGGAGGGAAGCCCTCCCCCCCCCCTTTTTTTTTTTTGCTGCTGAAGCTCATGTCAAGAAGGCTGGTTTTGTAGCAAAAAAAATAGGGTCATTTTTGCCCCCCAGCAGCAGCTAAATCTACTGCTCCTCTATAAAACTCCAGTTCCCAGAATGCCTTCTGCTCCATTACACACAATGCCTACCCACTGCAACATACAGTTGGGAAATGAAAGAATAGGTAATGGGAGAGGGAGGCACAGCCCCGCTTCCTTAGGCTGTACCTGGGGCGTGCGCCCCGATGGCTCACTCCCAAGTTACACTACTGAGTTTTCTCTTGGTAACAGTGCTTAAAAAGCAAATGTATTGTATCAGATTACACTAGAAAAAACAAAGGTAAGGAAAGCAAGTACAAATACTTTCTGACATGGTTTGGCAGGTACTCCTGCTGCTTGTCCTGCATCTGGTAGCCACCTGAAAAGAAGTGTGCCAAAACAAGTCACACAGGTAAATCTCAAGTAATACAAAATCTTGGTATTCATGCCTGAATAAGTACCTTTCTAGCCACCAATTTTATAATGATCAGAACAAAGTAGAGACAAAGCAGGAACAAGGTTTTTCTCAAGATGTTTTCATTGTAGATCTAAATACTATGGAATAGGGCTCTCAGGCTCTTCTTGCCATGTCCCCCAACCCATCCACCTACCACAAGGATCAAAGATCATCCTATGAGAATCCATCCCTCCACCAAACCTCCTCACTAAAAGCAGAATTACACCATCTTGTTAGACACCCTGAAGCTATGATCAAAGGCACACAAACTGCCCAACTGAGCCGACACATACAGAATATGACATTACACACAAAAAATTATCCCAAACTTCCAAATTTCAACAAACATTTGTGGATATAAAAAAATAAAAGTTTATAACACCTTCACCTCCAAGTAGTACTCATTTGCACTCAAGGGATTTTCTTTCGAAAACTGGTTTCATAAGAAAGAACTCAAACAACAGCTCATTTACTCGGTGCTGTAACTGGCTGTGATGAGACACACAAATTCTGTTTGACAACATTTGGCCATGAATGATAAACCGTCTTCAGAGAGAATACATGCGACTAGCTCTTTATGTTGGACACGCTCAACTTCATGAACTATGGAACACAGCGTCAAATGTCTAAAGAGTAAAGCTGAATATTCTCCCCTCTCTTTAAATAGGACTGCTTAAGTTTCCAAAAGGCAATTACAAGAATAAAGCAGCAGTCCCAAATCCTACAAAAAGTCATCCATTTTAAATAATTAATTAACAATAAAGTGGATTAAAAACAACTTCTAGGGCTGAAAGTGTAGTATTTTATGAGAAGCCTGATATTAAGTTATGTGCACAGGTTAAAAAGCTACTCTAGTTGTTTACAATAAGTGCTCCCATAAAAATGGTCATAAAAAATGATCTGCAAAAATTCACAAATATGGGGATGTGTTTTGGAGGAGTTGGGAGATAAATGCCACAGAATAAGAAAAGTAAATGAATTAAACTCTTACACAAAGTTCCAACTGAAGGATATACAGTATCGATCTACTTCTGAAAGCACAGACTCAGCCCAATCCTGAGCATTTCCACAAAATGATTTAGGGCAACCTTTTACAAGAACCTTCCCGATTAACTAAGGCTGAAGAACACCACAATATAATCTTATACAGACCAGGGTGGGCAAAAAAGTAAAAGCTCGTCTGATGCAAGGAACAAAGAAAAGCAAGGCTGTACAAACCAATCTAAAGCATGTTTTCTATACGATTTACCACTGAGTGATAGATTAAAAAAGCAAGTAATAAAAGATTATTAATAATAAAAACCTTCAAATGACAGAACTGCATGACTGCGTTGCATCAAAAATTCAAGATCTTAGTCCAACATCTTGCCAACAAAAGGCAACATCTTAGCTCATTAAAACAGAATTGATCAAACAGGTGTTCATATGAATAAAATTTAGTTCGAAGCTTTAATTTCTAATTCTGTTGTCAAGTGAAAGCAAACAGAAGAAAAAGTATGAAAGGGGACTTCATAAGTATACACAGCGGTAGAGTCGCACCAATACATTGGCACCGATATCAAGAAAATCAACTGCGTCAGAAACTGGCTTTTTTAGCCTGATGCGGCCAATAATATGGCCAATAAATGCCCCGTGCATGCACGCAGCCACAGCGCAGCACATAGGCGGTCAGGAGCACAGCCCGGCAGTTTGGGAAGCTGAGCCCAGCTATTAAGTTTGGTGTGGTGGGGAGAAGGAAGAGGTGTGGAGAGGAGCAGATCAAAGCCCCCGTAATGAGGGAAGGAGTGGGGCTGGGGCAAGCACTGCCCAGCCAGGGCAGGGTGAGAAACAGAGACACAGGTTGTCTGGGGGCCACAGGGGCTCTCCTGCCACTGTGGGCAACCTGGGAGGGCATGGGGGGAGAGTGGGGGGCGCGTGTGCCTGGATCTGCGTGGGGCAAGGCTGCTGCTGAGGGCTGGGCCAGGGCTGCTCCAGGCTCTTCCAGGCAGAGGGGTTGGGCCGGGCTGTGCTCGGGATGGGTGGCAGTGGCGCTAGGAGATGTTGGAGGGGACTACGGTGAATTTGAGTGGCTGCAGCCCCCTCATAGTTCCCCACCCAGCGCTGCCACCACCCACCCCAAGCACAGCCCAGCGCACCCCGCGCAGATCTGGGGACACCCGCCCCGTCCCCATGCCTTCCCAGGGTGTGCACAGCTGCGGGAGCCACCCCCCCACCCCGCTCCTTCCCTCACTGCAGGGGCCTCAATCTGCCCCCCATGCCCCTTTCCTTCCCCCTCCCTTTCCACCACAACAGACTTACCACCCAGACTGCTCTTCAAGCTGCCAGGCTGCATACTGGAAATCAGATCGGTGTCAGCCAGTGTACCTCCTTAAAAAGTGGCTATCTGTCCCAAAAATCTCTATCGGTGCACCTGTACACAGCAGCTTTGCACCGTATATTAAGTACAAATTTTATCCAAAAGAGGGAGAGGGAGAAGGAGAGAAGAGATTTAACAGGTAATCACAAAGCAACACACCAGGAAATTGTGGCATCTTTTGAATCTATTATGTCAACTGGTAGAGTTGAAAAAACCCCCCAGAACAATTAAAATATTTGTAGGGTTATTCTGGATCTGCCAATCAACGATTTGGTCAGAGGCACTATGGTCTACACAGAGCGAGATTCATGAAAAGTGGTTAAGAAATAATTTAAATAGAAAGCAAAATTATGGATATAATTTACACCAAACTCCAAAATTATTGCTATGCATGGGTAAAGCTACAGGAAAAGTAAATCCTTTCCAACTTTGCAGAGAGTAAAACAGACCATTTTATTCTGTACATTCCTTTCCCTATTACCTTTTAACAAGAGGACTGTAGTTTTCTCTAGGCTCTGATAAATACAAAAGCAATATTCCACGTAGGGGAACATAATCTTATTTACTTTGGGAAATATCCAACAGTGAGCTATGTGCTCTACAAGGAAAAATAATATTATACCAGAAGTTTTTATGCTATTGCTCAAGAGTAGCACTGAATTTGTGACTAGGCACTTCCATTTATATTTGGTCACCAGAGGATCTGAGTCAATGAGTCAATTTGAGGGAGAAGGAACATAAAAATACGTCAAAAATTGAGACAGTGATACAAAACGCTAGGTGTAATCACTGAACCTGTGTACATCACACTTTCATTCCTTTTGCATGAAGGATGCTGGAAGTCCCACTGTGAGATCAGCATATAAACTATGAGCTAGAGACAAACACTGTTCAACATACAGTGTGATCTGTCAGCCCTGAAAGACGAACAGGATTAGGCCAGGTCAGTATTTGAAGGAGAGCCAAGGAACACAAGTGATGTGGGTCATCCACTATGCAGTGATTTTCCCATAAAGTCAACTCTAAAGCAGTGCTCCAAAACAGTTCAGTCATGAAATGCTGGAGGGACTCTCTCCAAGGATGAGATGTAAGCCATAAATCCGTGACCACTTCTGGCCAACTACAGATCTACTGGTACTTTTTGTAGGAACAGGCTGTCCTAGCAACATTAAAATGTGGGTATATGTGTTCTGCTCTGGAATTCAACTGGATTCTTTCGTTTCTTCCCTAAACTGCTAAGGTTATTTATAATAATTAAACCAGACTTTGAGACATTCATATTAATAAGACCATGCTAACAACACTAGCTAAAAGTCAAGTTTTCAATCTTTTTCTAAATCAGGCAGCCAAACATACTTAACTTATATCCACACAATCTGACAAATGTAAGGTGGTTTCTCTCCAAAACACAGACTGTCTTCCAAGATAACCTGTTCTTAAAACTTCAAACTGCCATTTCTGGTGTTGGAGGTGACAGAGAACAGAAGGTGGTAAAAAACTCCACAAACTAATCTCATTTGATACAGCTACAATGCTTTGGTGTCTAGAACCAAGAACAAACTCTAAAAATAGAGTCACTCTTGCAGTTCTTTTTTTCTTAGCTGCGCAGGGCAAGCTAGGAGTGGTTCGCACCACACTGCAGACTTCCAAGTCAGACTGGGAGCCATGCCCCTAAGAACTACAACTACTGGCTTTTCTTGCTCCTTTACCATCCCAAAACAAAGCACCTGCATTTAATTAGCTCTGCCCTTCCAGCTCATCCCTGCATCTCAGTATGCTTCAGAAGAAGGTTGACCCAACAACTATTAGGCCCTTGGGAACAGAGGGCTCTTTTCCAGAAGAGACAGCAGAACAGCCTACAATCCCTTCCCGCATGTACAGGAGAAAGGGGAAAACCAGTGGTTGAGGAGTATAACCTCCCGCACCTAATGCTGCTGTAACGGACCAGCATCCCAGAGGAAGAGACTTGGGAACTGGGTTCCTGCAAGTCATTCAGTTATCAGCTCAGGCCCTTAGTCTGCCATATAAACCTACCAGGAGGCATGCAGAAGGCAAGGTTATGCACTGAATGGCTCAAGAGTAACCATATGACCTTAAAACCATATGACCTTGAAGTATAAGTATACAAGGGATATGCATCAGGAACTGGGAGAATGCCTGGGGGCACCAGGGCACCCCAAAGGAAGATGAGGTCTAACGGTCACAAACTGCTGGAAAACTGTTTTAGGCTGGACATAAGGAAAAACTTCTTTGTCGTCTGAGTCTCCAGAGTCTGGAATAGACTCCCCCCAGAAGTGGTGCAAGCACCTACTCTGGATACCTTTAAGAAACGCCTGGATGCTTATCTTGCTGGAGTAATCTGACCCCAGCTGCCTTCCTGCCCCTTGGGCAGGGGGCTGGACCCAATGATCTTGCAAGGTCCCTTCCAGCCCTAATGTCTATGAAGTCTATGAATTCCCAACAGTATGAATGCACAAAAGAATGGAATACTTCCAGTACTCTGTTTTTTTTTTTGTTTTTTTTTTTAAATAAATAACAAAGTTATTTGTTTCTGTACCTACCACAATGCTAAATCAGAACTCCTAATCTTGTCGTCTAGACTCTTGCTCTATGTATCTGCTGCTGATACAAAGAGCTCAAACTGGACAAGGAGGCAGAAGTAACTTAATGTAAAACTGAAGTAATTGGGCCTTACCCTCCCCTGCCCCCACACCCCACTTATTTTCATATTTGTGGTTTGGGGGTTTTTTGCAACACTAACATTCTTTGCAGGAAAATGAGGAGATCTTATTTATATATTTATTTTTGAACACTTGAGCTTGGAGTTCTGACGTCTGCATCCTAGGACAACTGGGGCAGACTGCAGTAAGCTGCCACATTACCATGGTATGTTCTCATAACCATACACTTGAGACAGCTGTTTCGTTTCTGACCCTGATCTTGCTTCACTGCACCTGAGCCAGTCGGATTTTACAATGAAAGGATATTTTCCAAATGTTTTCTTTTTTCTTTCTTTTTTTAAAATCAACCAGTGGCTTCTAAAAATTACAGTGGGAAGACGTGACACTACGTTGGCACTGTCCACACAGGTTAGCTCAAACCATATTATAAACATGGTCTCCTTATAGTACCTTCATCTGAAATGCTGTCAAGGCTGTCCAAATTGTGACATGCAGCCCATGAGGAGTGTGTTTGCAGCCCCTTCTCGGGGCTCCCACCTGGTCTCTACTACCCTGCAACAGCAGCAAGGGCCTCCAAGCTCCCCTCTGGCTTCTGCTTTCTCCCCTGCCCTCGGGGGTGGGCAGTGTAGCATGGTTCAATCCACAGGGCTGGGGGAACCCACATCCCAGAGTGCCTGCATGGCACAGTGCAGCCAGGGAGCTGAGAGTCGGTGCCAGGGCACCTTTGCAGTGTGACCTGTGCTATGTGCAGCCCATGGCCACTTAGAAGCTGGACAGCCCTAAAATGTGTCATCAACCTCTGCTTCAAATGTTGCAGCCACAACACTACGTGTTTAATATTTGCTAAGTTATGTTTATTTGTGCACCCAACATTAACCTAATAGCTTTGACACTACATGATTTTAATAAG
The DNA here is from genome assembly GCF_000455745.1 of Alligator sinensis. Taxonomy (NCBI): domain Eukaryota; kingdom Metazoa; phylum Chordata; order Crocodylia; family Alligatoridae; genus Alligator; species Alligator sinensis. The sequence continues at coordinate 1,506,778 of NW_005842067.1, read as the reverse complement.
AAGCATCACTACACTCACCACTATTAACAGGCAGCTTAGCCTTTGATTGAGAAATGTCTTTATGTTTTTGTAACAGAACCTTAACTACTATACCTGTTTTGAATCTAGTCAAGTCATTGGCTGAAATCTAATTCCACGTTTTTTCAGATGAAAGTAAGAGAAAAAAAATGATGTGAAGGTTTGTTTCAGAGAATGAACTCAATTCTCTTCTCTCCTGGCTCTTACCAGCTCTGGACTTTGCTGTTCGACAAAGCACTCTTCTTCTTGAGTACACATGAAACAGCAACGCTCCAAAACGGAGCAGGCTAGTCAAAAACATCGTCTAGGTTTAACTGCCATTTCCTTCCAATTCTGCAGATACACTATCTACTCCTACCCAGGAGATGCTCCTTTATCTTGAATTTCCCTTTGTAATTCAGTTTCAGGCATCTTACTAGATACTGTATTAAAAATCATGTTTAGTTTGGAGAGAGATAGTGAACTCCCACCACCATATAGTTCATTTGACTCTCTCTTGACAATCACCATCTTAAGATATCTTCAGTGTGGTGAAACTGTACTTGGTAACTGATAGCATCTCTGCTCCTCCTGCCCCCAGCTGACATGAACTCATTCAAACCCAGGTTCCTGTGCAAAGAAGTTACACAGCCACCCAGTATAAGATACAGATTCTTCAGGACACCCTAAAACTATGGTTTAATATTGAGTCAGGATCATGTTCAGCACCTGAAACAAAGAACAATTCTCTCACTTGATAGAAGTCTAATAATGCTATTAGCACTGGTGTTATAGGTTGACTTTGTCTCACCAACTAGCAAACTGGAATTAATTGCAATTTAAGAGGGCCCACACTTGACCATGGGTGTCAAAAAAAGCAAAAGGTACCTCCGTTTCTAGCTGAGATGAGGTTCACACAAAACTGAAAATTCACAAAAACAAGTTGATTTCAAGAAGCTCTTGCATCTGTTAGTGGGTAGGAGCATGATTAAAAAATGTTACAAGGTCCTTTCATTTTCTTACTCAACAAACAAGAGGATTCAGAATTTTTGATTTCTTGTCAAATGTAGTTAGAAAAAAAATAGTTCTCCGATATATGCCCGATTGCTCCTCTTTGAATAAAGCGATCAGAACTGAAAGGTACATGTTACAAAGAAAGAATGAATAATATGTTTAGCAGGCTAACAGCTAATTATAGTAGTTTTGTACTAAAGAAAATATTTTATTAACTTTGAAAAAGTATCAAACTTCTGCGTAAAGCTTTTGCAAATCATGCTAATCAATTTTAAGAATCTACAATACACTTTTGCCCTCTTTCCTTTTTATGTCAACCTCCATAACCACAACTTCCACATAACTAAACCACTTCTACTCCTCCTATTTTTCTTTCTTTTTTTTTTTCATATGCTTGGCAAAAAGACAAGCTGAAATCATATATAATATCATATTATGTTTACATGCTTTTGAGCTTTCGGATTCATTTTTTTCCTTGTATTCTCACAATATCCTTCATTAAGCAACTCACTAAATTAACAATGAGGTAATTTTCTGAAGTTTGATATTAAAAAAAAATGCCCAAACCAAAACAACTGCAAAATACCTAGTCTTTGACAAGAAAGTCTCTCTTGGATGTTAACTGTATAAGCATTATTCCTTTTAAAAAAGAAAAAGAAAATCACCTAAACTGCCTCCAAAATTCTAGATCTCCAATCACTGAAAAGGAACAAAGATGTTCACAGATCAGGATGTAAAGAGAAGATACCCTGCAGGAGGCAAGAAATGAAGGTTCTTACAACGCTGGCAATTTTTAAAGTAAAGGCAGTTGCTACTAAGTGAAATTTACTCAACAAGAATGATAAAATGAAGTTTCAAAGAAAATAGCTGTCCAGTGTAATATAACAGTTGTCAGGTGAACATCCAAACGGTTGACAAGGCCACATTCAGAAACTTTACACATCAAATAACAACTATTTTTGATGCTTCATAAACAATCCTTTGCTAAACCTATAAACAGACCAGGAATATTGTGTAGTGCCTTCTGTAGGTCAGCATGAAGCATTATTTGCACTTCCATGTTAAATGAATAGTGAGAATGACATAATGAGCTCTCCATCTTAAGCATAAAAGATACACAAGAAAAGAAAATTAAGTCTTTGTTGAAGGTTATTTTCCATCAACAAATGCTGTCATTCAGTAAGCATGGACTCAAGTGACCTTTCTTAAAAGGGGGAAAAAAAAAATCTTGCCATCATTTGTTGGAACAGGTTCCCAAAACCAAAGTAATCCACCAATTACTTTCTACACAGTATCAATCACCAAATTATCTGAACGTCTTCATACTCTCCCCAGTAAATATAGGAATGATCCATCCCTAAACCAATTAATGTCTTTTGAGTTTCTACTGTGCTGAGTTTCAGATTTAGTTGAAATTTCTATCTACTCAGTTTCCCCAGCCCAAAGGGATCTAAAAGGCCAATTCTTCAGTTGGTTGCAATAAGACACTCAAATGAACGACAGGCAGTCCTCGACTCACAACGTTTCGAGTTAACAATGGTTCACACTTACAATGTTCATAAATTGACACCGTTTCAACTTTATGACATCAGTTTCGACTTTACAATGCTTGATCCGACGCGATGCCACGCCAGTGAACAAGTTTGCTGCGTTGCTCATCTCCCTGGAGAACATCTGTCCAAACTTCCTTGGACACTTTCTTTAAGAAAGCAGACACGACTCCAAAAAAACCTGCAGCCAAGCCTCCTGAGAAGACTCCAGCCAAGAACCCTTCAAATAGTCCAACCAAGAGCCTTTCAAAAAGTCCAGCAAAGTCACCTCAAAGAAGTCCTTCCAAATCAATATGATTGCTATTTACAATATAAATACATTAATGTAGCTATATTACTCATCTATAATTGACAGAGTACAAAATTCTGGGGTATTTTGGGTGAAAATAGGGTATCGTGCTTCGGTTCAGGAACCAATCCCCCATTTATAACATTGTTTCTTATAAGAAAATTGGTTCCGAGTTACAAAGTTTCGACTTAAGATGCGGTTTTCAGGAACCAATTGTGTCGTAAGTCCGAGGACTAGGCCTGTATACTATGCTATTTCTGATGGAGATATTAGACATAATCCTTGCATCTACAGACGCATATGATGCTTGGCACATGAAAAGATGGCTCTATGTCATCTTTCCATTACATTTTCCCAATTCCTACAACTAGTTTGGCCCCCAAAATAAGGCTGAGCAACCACAGGGCTGATCCAAGCTACACCCATGACAATACTCAATGGTCTATTTGGATACTTTAGAATTGCCACAATCCAGCAGCAACACCACAGAAACAAAGTTCCTGAATGTCCTTTCTGAAGGGGCCACAAGCCTGTCAGAAAGCAGCAGGCATCAGGACTGATCTTGATGTCTCTCTGCTTCTTTCCATAGTCCCATTGCTTTTGCTCTGCCGGTCTCTTAATTTCCATCTGAAGGTTGGCTATGTGTGGTTCCCTAACCACTCCGGGTAGTTCATTCAGGCATCTGACTATTTACTTAGGTGTCTTCCCAGGTTCTTTATTTGCTTTTTCCAAAGTCCAATCCAGATGCCTGGACTGGGAAGACTCACGGCTCCTGCACCTTTTTTCCTTCCTTACTGCCCTCATACAAAAAAGGGAGCTGCTTATAGACAGCCTGCCTTCCCAAGTTTCTTTGCCAACATGTAATGGCATGCCTTCTGCAGAAACAGAATAGTCCTGGACAACAGATCAGTCCCCAGACAGAAGGGTGCCAGTAATGGCAAAGACAGGATGAATAATGACTATGAATAACAAGCTACTTGCCATTCTCCAATTTAACCTCACTCAAAACTGATATGATGTGATAAATACAGCCAATCCTGGTACACTTCAGCTTCCAACATTACTAACATTTTAGATGCAATCTTTAGTGATTGATACCTCCTGATGCTTCCAGTGCAGACAAGGCCTTGGTGAATGCAAAAGGGTAGAAGACCAGATAGCCTAGAGTGCTCATGCATATGAGAGCTTAAATATCCTTCAGAGAGCAATAGCATAAGTTCAGGCAGTACAGCCTATATTTTATTATAAACGACGGCATTTTCAATATGATGGATTTCTCTAATGTTTGAGGGTTGGCTAGGTTAAAGTGACCTTTTAAATCTAGAATGCGACTGCCTCCTGCTCAGTGCAAACAATTACGATGTCATAGGGATAACAGAGACCTGGTGGGACTCCACCCATGACTGGACCACGGGTATAGATGGCTATACCCTGTACAGGAGGGATCGTGTAGAGAAAAGGGGCTGGGGGGTAGCTCTCTATGTTAAGGAAAACTACACATCCCTGCAAGCCGATATTGGCGACCAGGGTGGACGGCTGGAGACCCTCTGGGTTAAAATCCGTGGGGAACATGGCACAGGGGACACAATGGTGGGAGTCTATTACAGACCTCCCACTCAAAGTCCTGAGCTTGACCAGGAGTTTGCCCAGGAACTGGCTGAGGCAGCTTGCTCGAGGACCATGGTTGTCATGGGTGACTTCAATTACCCAGACATCCCGTGGGAGGATCGCTCAGCAAAATCTGAGCGGTCGCAGAGCTTCCTCTCATGCATGAATGACCTCTACCTGACTCAAGAAGTCTATGGGCCAACGAGAGGCAAAGCACTGCTTGACCTGGTACTGGCTACTGGGGATGACCTAGTCGGCGACCTAGTGATCGATGGGAAGCTGGGTGACAGC
>NW_005842067.1:1482592-1500212 GCF_000455745.1 Alligator sinensis | reverse complement strand
CAAGGGATGACGAGGTCGAATGGTCACAAACTACTTCAAGATCGTTTCAGGCTGGACATAAGGAAGAATTTCTTTACTGTCCGAGTCCCCAAGGTCTGGAACAGCCTGCCGCCGGAGGTGGTTCAAGCGCCTTCATTGAACACCTTCAAGATGAAACTGGATGCTTATCTTGCTGGGATCCTATGACCCTAGCTGACTTCCTGCCCTTTGGGCAGGGGGGCTGGACTCGATCTTCCGAGGTCCCTTCCAGCCCTGATGTCTATGAAATCTATTCTCTGCACTAAAAGAAAACCACAAAATTCTGCACATTAAGAAGGTGCACAACTTGCTCAAAGTCACGCAGTGAGTCAGTGGCCAGACAATAGGATCCTCCATCCTGATATTCAGTCCCCAGCACTAGCCAGCAGCCAAAAGAAAACTTAACAGAAAATGTCAAGCCAGCTGTTTGCTGCCAGTTTGTAGCTATTGCAAAAATCAAACCTTTGAATGCACAAGAGGCAGAAGACTTGACATGCTTTCTGCTAAAAGTCAACTTATTCTCTCAACGTTTCTTTTTAACTTGAAAATAATTGTTTTGAAGGGACAGGACATTAGTCAAATCTTGGAAAAGGCAGGTGAGGAAGAGGAATACTACTGCTGAAAGGGGCAGAAGGGGATTACTGGGGTAAGAGAAACTGGTAGATGGGTGAAGGAACAGAAGTAGCAGCAAATAAAATCTGGCAGATGAAAGGACTGAGTGGCTGCCAGCCGGAAGGCTGCATGCTGGGGCACATAGCTGTACCAACTAGAGGAGCTGCAGCTACATGCCAGCTGGAATGGGAAGGGCAGAGCTGCAATCCGAATCAACAAAAATATTCCCAATATGCCATTAAAAAGCATTAAAAGGTTAAAACTTTCGAGAACTGTCACTAGGGCCAAACCTAACTTTGCTTGGAGTTCTGTCAGGAGACTGCCAAGCAGTAGCATTAAAACTGCAGCACCTACTATCATTATCAAATATGCACAATGTCAGGTAGCTAATAAACACCCAATAGCTAATAAAGTCCAGATTAGTGGGTGGTATTTTAGCCATATAACTTTTTACCAAGTAGGTGCGTGGCATTTTCCATGAGAGAGAGCATACGCTGAGCTTCTGCCAGCTCTTTCTACATGTATTTCAGAGGTCAGATACCTTCCTGTTGCCTCCTAAACACTCCCCTACAAAGACTATTTTAAAAAAACTTTACTATCAAATTCTAGTTCATCTCTTCTCGTGTTATTTCTTCCCTCATCATTTGCAATCTGATGCCAACAGCTCAGATAGCTGAATATGATCCAATAAGGCCTCCACCTCTCAGTATACACTAAGATCCTGATCTTTTAAATAAACCTCCTGAATAAAGAGCATCAGAATGAAAACCACACTGTTCATAATTGAATCAGTATGTTTAAGCAGCAACAGAAGTGGAGGTACTTCAGAAGAGCTGAACAGGATGTATTTTACATACACCTTGTGCCAAAGTATCTTATTTTCCTACCTAGAATAAGCAAGAACTTTCTATGGAGCAAGCTATTTGTAAGGTGGTACCAGTCGCATGATTTAGCTATGATGATGAGCAATTCTCTCTTTGGCTCTCAACTTTCCCTTATCTTTGGATATTACAGAATATAAATCTAAAGAATAAACACAGACAGCTACCTCTAAACAACACCCTTACACCAGCTGTATCCTGTCCTAATGACATAGCTACACAAGTTTCCAGCAAGGAACACATTAGCTACTTTGCTGGTACTACCCATGTGCATGCACTTCCCTCTGCTCCACTGTGGTAGACATAACACCAGTCAGGTAACAGAGAGGTGGAAGCAAGTAAAAATAGCACCCACTGCAACTGCCAGCTGGCCATGCTACCGCTGCCCAGGGCGAGCTGTTCCTAATGCAGCTTACCCAAGAAATATGGGGCAACTCATCTTGCATTTACAATGGAGCAACAAGCATGTATGCAGGCAGATACAATGGAGTCACTAAAGGCCCGGAAGTTACCACACAGTAACTTGTTCCTGTAGCCATACCTCAACCCATCCTGCTGCTGCCTAAGGACAAACACATTTGGGGCAAAGTGCAGGGAAAAAGTCAACAGCAGCCTGCTGTTGACACTATAACCTATGGATGCCTTCTTTAGGAACTAATGTCCTGGGCCTGTCAATCTGGCAGCATATATTACAATTATTTTAGTTCCTTAATCATTGATTTTTGAATCCTAAAAAGTTCATTAATACATTTTGACAGCAACACTAATAGTTAACATCATCCTGGCTTGTTCTTGTAAACCGAGCCCCTTGTTACTGCCTTTGATATTTTACAACCTATGCATCTTTCACAGAAGTCAATGTTAATTTATACGAATGCCTTGCTAAAAATGAACTCTACAATTAATTAACTACTAAAAGCCCCTGAAAAAGTTGCTTTTGAAAATTTTGCTTTTAATTTTTATTCTACCAGAGCTATAGAAATGACAGATTCTAGAGCTATATAACCTAAATATTTATAAGAACAAACAACATAATCCATCACGGTCAATTCATAATCTGTGGATTCATGAGAAGGAGCTATATAACATTTGTTTTATTAAGTAGTAAGATTAAGAAAATGTAATGTTTTTAGTGAAAAATAAAAACAGTAAAAAAAAAATTTTTTTAAAAACCAGAACGTTTTCTCACCTAAAGCTAAAAGAAAATACAAGATGAGTTTAAAAAGTGTAAAGACAAAATTTGGTTACATTGTCAAACATTTAAAGCAAGATGGGAATCGGTTTAAAACACTAGATTAAACTCCTATGTAGAGGCTTCCAATTATGTCACTTTCCAGCATGATTAAATCTGTCAATGCCTCAAACACAGCTTTCATACGATACAGAATGGCCTTGACAAGAAATACCTCTCATCCTATCAGCTTTCAGAACATTGAAACAAGCAAAATGGGAGCTGGACCCAACCATCCCTTGGAGGCTTCTCAAGCTACACAGCCAAAGATTCATCAACATGTGTGAACAACAGGCCAAAGAAATTCATTGTCTTCCAGCAGTCCAAGGCTGCTGGAACTTTAAGAAAGGCGACTTTCCAAATTTCAAAATACTCTAGGAAAAACTCCAATCCGATCTACAGCTCATTCATCATGTCACTGTGAGAAGGTTCTGTACAAGCTTTCCCACACTGTTCAAACACACAAAGGTTGGCCCTGACCTGACACACACCTGTTATTTCAGCCACAGACTACTCCTAAATCATGCTATTCAGCTCATCTTGCCATACACTCTTAAATGCTGCAAAGTTGCACGCAAGTCTGAGACTCCCGTTATAGCCCGATTAATTTAAATCTGTAATTATCAGCACCTTGTTTTTGATTTTCAGAGTTAGATTTTTTCATGAGGTAAAATTTGGCTTTCTTGGAATATTAGTTTCATACTGTATAAAAAAAAAAGTTTACCAGCTGAATGTTTCCTGTGCTTTATTTAACATGGGAGTGAAAAGAGTAGTTGGAAAATCAGGTAACAGGTAGGTACCACAATGCAGAATACACCTCATCAGGGAGCTTACTGAAGGTGAAATAATTTTGGTGCTGCTTTAAGCTACCAGAGGCAAACATTTATGCTAGAATTTCAAGATGACTGATAGAACGAGGCACCAAACTCCCACTGGCTTTCATCATCTGTTTACTGCACTGATTATTGAACACATGACTATAGCACCGAGAAGGTCCAGTGATGACCTGGGATCTCACTGGTAGGGAACGTACCAACACCACAAAGACAGCCCCTGACATAAGCAAGAACTCAAAACACACCCTTGCTTCCACAGGGTAGCAGGCAATTCAGCTTGAACATTAAGGTAGCACTTAGTGCAGGGATGGGCAATTATTTCAGGTGGAAGACTGCTTAACAAGTTTTGGCATGCTGTTGAGGACAACAAAAGTAGCCCTGCCTCTTGACAGGTGCCCCATCCCCTGGTCACCATCTTGGGACCAGAAGTCCTGCTCCCTAACCACTGACCTTTGCCACCAGAAGTCCCTCCCCTTGTTCCCAGAAGTACTCACTTCTGGGAAGGAGGTTTGCCATTTTGGAACCAGGAAAAAAAAGAAATTGTATACAGTACAGGTTTCCCTTGCCAACTGCTGGGGTTATGTTCCTGAAAGTTCCCGTGGTTGGCAAAGCTATGGCTGGCAAGACAAAAGGCTTATGGGAAAAATGGCAGGAGGTGGGCTGATGCACAGCCATGGAAAACCGTGGTTACCCAAAACTGTATACTGCTCCCCCCACCCCCTCCGCCTCCCTGCCTAGGGGCGAAGGGAGGGATCATGGTGGCAGCGCCCCCCAGGCATGCCCCAGAACAGCCAGCAGGGAAGTGGAGGTGGCGGGCAGGGAGGGAGGAGAGCGAGGAGGAAGGTAGATGCGGGCCAGGCAGACTCGGAGTGGCGGGGAGAGGGGGTAGAGAAGAACAGGGCCAGACAAGGAGTGGCAGGGGGGAGGTGGAAGAGCAGGGGTGGACCCAGAGCAGGGGGTCCCCCACTGGCCTCCCCTATCATTCTACCAATTTGCTAGTAACATACAGCTTTCCCTCGCTTTATGCTGTACATGTGTTCCTAGAAAATGGTGCATAACTCAAATTGACATAAAGGGAACCAACTTTACAATGTAACAAATAGGGGGATATGTTCCAAGATGTCGATTATACTGATCCCCAGACCCATTTCTACCACTTTTTCAAGACAGTTTTGGTACTCACCAACAGCAGACAGTGCACACAAGCACAGGTTGGTGATGAACGTTACCATAATGGGGATGGCAACTACAGAAACACACGTACAGAGTGAGGAGCACAAATCCACACCAGAGATTATATTTTGGTGCATGTCACTTGCACAGTGCACCGCACAAAGCAGCTACTGTGGGCTTCCACCACACCGATCTCGTAAGAGTGAATTTACCTCACATATAACAAATTTTTGGTATAAGAAGGGTCATCACATAAGAGCAAATTCGCACATACAGAATCCACATGAAGTGAGGGAAATCTGTATTTTAATTTTTTTTTGTAAATATTTTTGTCCTGATTTGTGTGCATTTATGTGGTGTATATAGAGGTGATTCCATAATAATTCAAAATGAAGTCTTACTCTTGTGTACTGTAGGGGAGTGTGGAGTGGTGGAGGGTATGGGGGGTTTGTGGGAGGCCGTGTTTGTGGGGATGTGTGGAGAGTGGGTGTGTGTGTGGGTGGGGTGTGTGCACATAGCAGTGAGCAGGACTCCCCACCAGAGGCATGCAGTTGTGTGGGGGGAGGAAAGGGTGTTTGTGGGTTGTGTAATTTTGGTGCGATTGTGGGGTTTACAAGGAAGGGTTTGTGGGTATGGTGCTGTGTACACGAGAGTCCCCAGCACCCATCCCACAAGAGCCCGGAGCCTGTGTGCCCTGCGGTGGGGTGTGTGCACATAGCAGTGAGCAGGACTCCCCACCAGAGGCATGCAGTTGTGTGGGGGGAGGAAAGGGTGTTTGTGGGTTGTGTAATTTTGGTGCGATTGTGGGGTTTACAAGGAAGGGTTTGTGGGTATGGTGCTGTGTACACGAGAGTCCCCAGCACCCATCCCACAAGAGCCCGGAGCCTGTGTGCCCTGCAATGCCTCCCTGCCACCACCAACAGCACACAGCCCCAGCACACCCCACGCTTGCTCGGGACTCACCCTGGCAGGAGCAGATCAGCCAGAACCCATGCCACAGCCCTAGCTCTGCGTCCTCTCCAGACTCACCCCCACCAGGGAGGATCAGCTAGAACCCGGGCACAGCCCCAACCCGGCCCACCCTGCACCACTCACCCATGGTGTGTCCTGCTGCCCCCTGGCCATGCAGTGGGGCTGGGGCAGCTTCATAGCTGGACTGCCTTTCTACGCAGCTCAGGTGGCAGGCAGCTCCTTCTGGCTGCTGCCGCCGGCCCTGACCCCATGGTACCGGCAGGGGTCAGTCTGTGTGTGCAGGTCCTCGCCAGTACCACGGCTGGACTGTGCCTGGGCCAGGGGACCAAGGGACCCTCCGGGGGACAAAGACCCACCACAGGCCAAATCCAGCCCGTGGACTATATTTTGCCCATCCCTGACTTAGTGGCTCCAATTAGAACTAACTCTCCTTAAGGAAAACCAATAAGTTTTACACCAAAATAATATGAACAGAACAGATTTTGCTTTCATCTCAACCTCTCATTAAGAAGAGAGCTAATTAAAACTGCATTTGAAATTATGTTTGCGACAATCCCCATGTTGTTAAGACTGATCCCAGAGCCCAACCTTCTCCCCTCTGTTCTGCTGAGTGTCTTAGACAGGGGCAGGCAAAATATTGTACCCTGCCCAGCCCCTGCACCTCGCTGCCTCCCTGGTGCACAGAAGGGCCCTGGCCGAGCCAGCACAGAGGTTCTGGGCAGGGCTATTGCTGCAGCCTCCAGGAGACCTGCTCGGCTTCCCCGGCCTCCAGCGCCTCCTCCTCCTTCCCTGCTGCAGGACTGGCTCCAGGCGGCAGGTAGGAAAGTGGCAGGGATGAGGGAACTGGGGCAGGGATGGGGGGGGAGCTACAGCTGGGTGGGGGCAGGGAGAGTAGGGCTGGCAGGAGCACAGAGCTTTCACCAACATGCAGAGCTTTTCCCCATGGCACACAAGTGCTGGGAGCTGCATATGCACTGTGCAGAGGCCCACGATAGAGGCAGACCAGCCAGGCTGCGCTCCTCGTCACCAAGTATAGTGCTGGCTGGAGCTGCATGCCGCTGGGTGGCAGTACCTGCGCAGGCCATGAATGTCCCAAGCGCCCACCGCTAGTGGGGGCTGTGCACCATGTGGGGGGAATGCATGGTGGGGGAATTTCCAAGCCTCCCCACCCACCCCCCCTCACACCCACCCTCCCTTGTACCCACACCCTGCGTCCCACATATACACACACTCCACAACGTACCCTACACCCCCCCATACACACAGCCACCACCTCTCACAAATCCCACATGCACCCACACACACCCCTCTGCACATAAAATACAAGAGTAAGACTATTTTTTACCTATTATGCAGTCACCTCTATATACAATACACACACACATAAATCAAGGCAAAAATATCTTTTGTAATAAAATTAAACTATGTTATAGCAGATGTTTGACTTTTAGTATATGATTTGGTCTTTTTCTGGTTCAGATGGCAACACCCTTCCACCCAAAATGAGTACTTCCAGCGGCAAGGGGAGGGACTTCTGGTGGCAAAGGCTAGGGGTTAGGAGTGGGACTACCCTTGCGGCCCTTGACAGCTCACCAAAACTCGTTAAGCCGCCATCCAGCAGTAATTGCCCACCCCTGGCCTTAGGTGACAGACTAGATCTTGCTCCTGGGATGGCCTCTTACACCCAACCAACCTTAGTCTTCTTCACCCCATCCAGACTTTTGCAATGCCAGTGGAGGAAACTCTGCCACTTTTTGGAGTTTTCATCCTGGGTTTGCAAAAAAACAAACAAAAAGAAAGTAGATACCCCTTCCAAGGAAAAGCAACGCCTGAAGTATCAGCTGCTTTGGGGTCACGCTTGCCAAAGAATCAGGAAGGCAAAACAGGAAAATGTTTTTACTGTTTACTAAAAATAAATCATAAAGGCAAAAGCAATTATTGTTTGAGACAGATAGGCAAAAAAGGTAAGATTCCATCCTGCTTCTTTATCTAGAACAGGGGTGGGCAAAATACAGCCCATGGGCTGAATCCAGTGTGCCAGGCCATTCTATCTGGCCCGCAGGGCCCCTAAAAAATTTAGAAAATTAATATTTATCTGCCCCTGGCTGCCTGTCAAAGATGACAGGAGTTAGCAGCAGTAGGACCTAGGGGGAGCTGGCAGCAGGACTAAGCAGCTGCAGCAGCAAAGCTGGCCCAGCCTAGCCCCAGCCCCCCAACCCAGAAGTCTCTGCCTAGCAGAGATTTCTAGCGTGGGACCCTGGGGCTGTTCCTGCCTCCCTCTGCCACAGAGGGAAATTCAGTTAAGGCAGAGCAGCGGGGAGGCAGGGAAGGATTGTGGGCAATCGCTCCAGACCTCAGGGCTGCGCCAGGCCCACCGATGCAGCCAGGAACTACGTGGTGTCCGAGCAGCCAGAGGACGGTAGGGGGAAAGCAGGGACGTGGCTGCAGAAGATGGGGAGGAGAGGGAGTGAGCAAGCATATGGAAGCACAGGGCCTACGGTCTTGGCCATGCAGCTGGGACATGGTACCAGAGTGGCGAGTGGGGGGAGAATGGGACAGGGAAGCGGCAGAAGGGCAGCTGTGGCAGACGAAAGGGGCAAGTGGCAGCAAGCAGGAGCACAGGGCCCACATCAGTGTCAGGAGCAGCAGGAGCATGAAGCCCAGGCTCGGAGGAGTGCTGGCAGAAGATCTGCCTGCTGTGAGGGGGGCTGTGGGCAAACCCTCCACCGCCACATATACCACAACTCTCCCCAGTCACCCCCCCCCACATACTCACAGGCCTCCACTAACCCCAAACCCACCAACACCTCACTCATCCACCCACATGCTCCCCCACCCCAAATACACACCCACAGCCCCCACTCCTATCCACACCCCCGAACCCCACACTCTCCTCCACACCCCACCCACCCACAATATACAAGAGTAAGACTTCATTTTAAACAAATATACTATCACCTCTATATACACTACATAAACGCATGCAAGTCAGGACAGAAATATTTTTTTAGATGAAATTAATGAATGATGTAGTACATTTGATTTTTAGAATGTAACTTGGTATTTTTGTGGTTCCAAGATGGCAAACCCCCTTGCTGAAAGGAGCACTTCCAGGGGGCAAGGGCAAGGACTTCTGGTGGCAAACGTCAAGGGTTAGGGGGCAGGACTTCTAGTCCCAAGATGGCGATCGGGGGCAAGGTACCTGCCAAGGGGTGGAGCTACCCTTGCGGCCCTTGGTGGTTCGCCAAAACTCAGGAAGTGACCCTGCACCTGAAATAATTGCCCACCCCTGATCTAGAAACAGCTCCAGAGTAATTCCTTTTAACCAGCAACTTTCCTGCAGTTGGATTTTTCTTAGGTAGCATCCTGCTAGCTCTCAGACTCCCTCAACTTGCCCTAACTGAGACATAGATGTAGATGGATTCCCCAGGTTCAGGACGACAGCTCAGAAATTGGAGCAAACAAACATCCTTCTTCCCTAAGGATTTCCTAAACACCACCCCACTTTGTCCCAGGTCAAATCATTTGAGAAGCATACGTGGCCCTGCTATTGGCAAGTATCCTCCACCCCACTTCAGGTACTTCCAGATCCATTGGCAAGCATCCTATGTGCAAGCCCAAGCCTGGAGGCTTGGGGTTCAGACGCCCCCAAGTTTCACTTGCCCTCAACCACATGGTCGTAGGAGCACACTAGCCCCTACCTTCTCAGACACAAGCCTTCATGCCTTCCAAATCTCTCTCTTTCTGGAGAGGTGAATACTATGAAGGTGAGCTTTCTCTCTGCAACAGGTGGGTGTGACTAAAGGTATGCCACTCCTCTTTCCAAAAGCTTTTGGACCCATTTAATTAACCATTGTTTCAATCTACAGGAGGAACAAATGACCTTCTAAAAATGAGAACAGCTATTGTTTCTTAAAACCCCATCATCCATCTGTCATCACCACCACCACCACCAGCACAGGATGCATGCCAACTATATGTCTCTTGGGTGTGTGCTAAACTCCTTATTTGATTATCCCCCAGTTACAGGCTGAAATCAGAAACGTACATTTAAATCAAATACTATAAAACACAAGTGAATAAAAGTGACAAAACTGAACACAGCTTCACACTAGCTGCAAAGACAAACTAACCAACACAAGAGTATATCTAATGTGGGAGAATATCTATGCATGCCACAGTAACCCTCAAAGGCAACTTGGTTTTGAGGTGAATCCATGACAATGACAACTTACCTAATGCCTAAAAAACTTAAAATCAATTAAACATTTAATTAAATAGAAACACTCAGGTAGTATATATTTACTGCCAGTGTTAAAAAAAAATCACCACTGAACAAGTGGAAATAACAAGCTAAGTAGTTTTCTACCGAGCTTAATGACTAGCTGAGGAATCAACTGGTCACTGAAAAAGCAGCTGCTTTAGTCTTCCAAGTTATGGATAAAAACAAGGAAAGAAATCTACCAAAAAGTGACCACAAACAAATCAGTTCAAAGATAACATCAGTTTGAAAGGAAAAACTTTTTATAATACTACTTTTCCCTCCTTAGTTATCCAGCACATGAGGTTTTATTAAATAATTTTAAAATATTTGAATTTCTTTTTGAAGTTCTATTTATGGTTTGCCTCACCTAGCAATTAAGAAATGCATCATTCACCATTAAGAATCAGAATGAATGTGTCAAGCTACAAAATGGTTTAAATAAATGTATGCAGATACAGTGTTTGTGTGTATTCTCCCGGGTAGCAAAAAGTCCTCTCAACTTAAACCAGCCATTGAGAATCAACCTCTCTGTAAAAATAATTAAAAAGTACAAATGAAATACCAAAATCAAATCTATTATTTAATCACAATTAAATACACTACATATTTTCAGATCATTTTGATTAAAATCAACTCCTTCTGGAAGGTGCTATCCAAACAAAGCTAAGGTAGGTCTCAAGAGTGAGACTACGCTCTTATAGCGTAATAGGGGCCGAAAAGCATGTCTGATATGCACCCCCCTCTCCCATTAGTTCAAAACAGAACAGTCAGTGCTCAGTGTCTCGCAGTAAATCAGGCTACAGGAACACATACACAAATATAGCTGTTTGGCCATTAAGTAAGTTAGGAAATCCTTATAAAAACACTGTTATTGCTAAATGGTAGTTTAGTGCAAGACCTCAGAAGGCCAATAAGGAAAGCATTTTTTTTCCCTAAATGACGAAAACTGACAAGAAATAGGAGAAAGGAAGGGGAGAAAAATCCTCTCTTAACAGCTTGCTAATGTAATTCTGATTTATGATTAAGACTGGCTACTTATTAAAGCCCTTTACTAGTAAAAAGTATTTCTGGTAATTGCTGGCTTAGGACATGTCACAGTAAAAACATCTTACTTGTATTTTTTTTAATTTAATATAATTGGTTCAGATATTACAAGCAAAGTATTCATCGCTCGAGGTATCTACACTTTATTTTCTACGATGTTAAGTCAATATTTTAACAATAGTGTTTGCCAAGTTATTCTAGTGTACGTGAAACATAATTTAACATTTGCACTCAGGAACCCCAGGAAGGAGTGTCTGAAGGAAGTGAATCCACAGGGTTCTCCACGAGATAAGAGGCTGTCCCTGATCTATTTAGCTGTGCCAATCAGATTAGACCAAACAGAGATGTAAGGGCAGACATTTCCTTTTTGTAGTTTCTAATTAAAGAATAAACACACATTACAAAACAGACTTATGGCATTATTATTCTGTAAAACCTTTTAATTTGTATTAATTTTGCTATTGTACAATTTAACCTTGATCTCGGACCTTCAAACCAGACACTAACAGAAGTGACTTGACCCAAATACTCATACACACACGAAGACAACAATCATTTAATATCTTAAAGTTACGTTGGAAACTTGAATGTCTACTTTTTTTTAAAAAGACAAACTACTTTAATTTCTCTGGAGTATATCTTGAGATGCAATGGTCTGGTCTACACTAGGACGTTGTTTCAGCAGTTACAACAGTTAGGAGAATGAGGGATGAATTACTGCTCAAACATAACTAGGCTAGCAAAACCCCAATTGTAGATGCAGGTATGCTGGCAAAGAAGTCTTTTTCCACTGTAACTTGAAAAATTCAAGTCAGGAAATCAGCTTAGAAAAAGCTCTCGTGCCAATATAAGCTCCACTAGAGGGTTTCCTTGGTATAGAGTTGACAGCCCATCTATATGACAAACCCTTTATAGGGTAGACAAGGCCATTTTGTCAAAGATGTTTGAGAGCAGGAATAAATGGACTAGTTTTCCAGTATTTAGAAAAGTCCTTCTATTTCAAACTCCTTGAAGTAAAAAGGAATTAAAACAATTCAGAGAAAAAAAATCCAGCTTATTTTTCAGGCAATTAGATTGACTTATTACACTACATTAAGTTATTAAGCATGGTAGTACCAACTGCAATTTAACAAACAGTTAGCAAAACAGTTTCTATGAAATGTTCCTGCCCATTTCACATGTTCAACCTTTTCTGAATCATTTTTCTTTACTGCTGAATTTTCCATGTTTGGGCTGTCTCTAAACATGATTTTTTTAATGTTTTCAAATTTAGGCAGTTCTTTCACTTACTGTTGCATCAAGGTTATGTCAGTTAAGGGAAAAGAAGTTACTCTGCACTTCTCCACAATTTTATGAACACTAATTTTGGTACAAGTCATTTTAATAGAATATCTTGGTAGTTTTCATTTAAATACACTTCTATTGTTCCATAGCAAATATATTGTCATCACACTGTGAACAGCTTACCAAAGATTTACTGTCCTCTCCTGAGCCTATTCACTTCAGTGAAATGCAAACTTTAAGGCCTGATTAAAAAGCACTGCTTCTGCCATCACTGAAAGCAATTAACCTTTTTTTTTTTTTTTTTTTTTTGGGGGGGGGACCCATTGTTACCGTCAGGTGAAAGATTTATTTTTTTTTTTTTTTTTTTTTTTTTGGGGGGGGGGGGGGCATTTATTTTTCAAAGTAACTTGTTTTAATAAATAAAGTTGCACAATTTAGTTTGGGTACTGCAATAATTAAGATTTTTATAGCAACATTAGTTACTATGGTCCTGTTGAACACACTCTTTTGCAGTGTATATATTCACAACTACTGACAATACAGAATAATAGATGTGAAAAAGAAAAATATGTGCAACAGAATCAAGTAAGTATTAAGAGACATAACCTGCATTTTCTGATCATTTTTATTTTGCTACAGTGGTCTGAAATGGTAAAGAAAATGTACAGAAATATTTCCTGACATTACATGTATTATTATTTCCAATTATTTTGATTGTGAAGTACCAGTCAAACCCATTACATTTTTACAGCATTTTAAAGGGGCTTTAAAGTACATCTACATATAGGCATTTCTAACTGTTTACTGCTACAGTATCTAAGTGCTGTACATGGTAATAAAATGAGATCTGTCAAGAAGAATAAGAAGTATTCTTCATTTTTCTGACTTAATCTACAGCTTCTATTTTTAAGAACATTGACATAACACCCTAAGCTTTATACCACAACTTCCTTATCATGTTTTAACTATCAGACCCTCCCCTCAGAATTATGCTCTGCATCTAAGGGGAGAAATGAAGGGGGAATGAAGAAACTATTTATTTTGACAGAAAGGAGAGAGGACAAAATGTACGCTAATACAAGTCAAAGAGGGGAAAAATAAAAGTTTGCAAGCTCCACTGGGCAGGGACTGCTCTTCTCCCAGGTCCATTCCATGGGCACCGCAGTGTGAACTCATTCTATGTTGACCTCTCAGCCAATAACCAACTAATGATGTTAACACATGTTGCATTCATTGTAAAAAAAAAGCAAAGAATACAACAAAATATAGACAAAGAACATTAACGAGAAATGTGATGGGAAGAGGAAGATTTGAAACACATTAAGCAGGCAAAAGAAACCTGAAAAACAGTAACCCTGAGAGTGGCTGGAGAGATGGACACCATATTAGGCATGTATAGATAATGCAAATAGTATAGTAGCCAAAGAATAGAATTTTGGGCTACAAATAAGGAAGTGGTACATAAGTAGGCATCCATGCATCTAAATGCAGTGGCCATCTCAACTGCAGAAATATAGAAGGATTTCAGAGAAAAAAAACCCACAAAATTATTAGATGGGGACACAGAAGGTAAATATGTATAACTAGTTTAAATAAGAGAAGGGAGAGTATGAACAGAAGCATCTATTGTCAGTGATTCTCAATCAGGGTGCTGCAGCACACTGAAGTGCCTTGAGATCCTGTCAAGGGTGCCATGGCAATGTTAGCACTGTTAGGTCTGTAAAATGCAATTCACAAGCTAAACCCAGATATTTTAAATAGGAATCCATAGCACCAAAAACATTTTGATCTGCTGTCACCTTTCTGAGTCCTTTGTAACATAAAATTGCTATTATTTTTCTGCAGTCAAAAACAGTGAAAGCTAAGAGCTGGCCTGTTTGTGAGGAGTGACTTGAGTCTAAAAAGGTTGAGAACCACCGGCATAGGCCCTTCAAATCAGGATACCTAGAGAGAGGAAGTACATAAGTCAAGGGAAATAATAAATAAAAATTCAGGCTGAATACTTCAACTCAAGAGGAAAACTTCATGACAGGAAGCATCTTTAGCTTGAACTATCAAGTATCACAGGTAGAAGCTGAATTGTTATCATTTTTAAGATAATCAAGCAAGACACTAGCAGTGCCACTATAAGAACAATCCTGCGTTGGCAGAAAAAAAATGAGCCAGACAATTTCTTTTCCACCTCTACTTCGGCAACTCTTTGATCCTAGGCTTTTAAAAAATAAACATACTTAATCTGAATATTTACATATTTGTAACATTAGTGGCTTATATTATATTTAATCACTGCAGGCTATTAACATTTTTAATTTTCTTCACAGATATATTCATACTTGTACAATCATATCCTTCTGCATTTCATTTAGGTTGGGATTATATTGTATTCTTTCCTTTACAAGATGACATCCAAACTGGTTCTCTTTGATATAAGAACTACAAGAACAGCTTTTCTACCTAATGAGACAAAGGGCTAGTGAACTCAAAAAGCGTGCATCTTTTTGTCTAGCTTGTGCATGTGTCAAGGAGAGTTGCAAGCACATAATTTTGCATCAAAAAAGGACACAGCTCTGAAACAAAGCCATGCAAATAACACTTTGAAATGTGTACGTCTGAGAGCAATTACCATATCAAGCACAAGAAATCTGACAGTCACGAACAAGTCAGAGTTTTCCAGCCTTAGAACCATTACATTAGTCAAAAGTGGAGGCAGTAAAAACTATAGGACCTGGAAAGTGGTATGACTAAATATTCACCCCTTCTTCACTGTTGTCAGCCTGTTATTGCTATCACAGCAATTATTGCTTCTTAAGAGACATCCACATTCCCACAACATTCCTGCAATGCTCTTTCATGAAGGCAGCAGCAACAATAGCTCACATGCACCTGGCAGCAGGCTCAGGCAATGGAGATTTCATGTCTCAATTCACACAATACTCAGGTTCAATCCGAGTATCACCAGTTGATACTCCTATTCCCAACCATAATCAGAATGCACCTTTCCCTCAAGCAAGAGCAACGGAGAAGAGCAGCAAAACCACAAAAAGAAAAGTATTAGAAAAAAAGAGAGCCCAAAGGTAAAGTGAACAGAAAACAGGCCAGAAAACAATGGGGAAGAGAGATTCTGGCAACTGTTCTGAGGCCAAGATAGTTAGACATGGAGAGGGGTTACCATGCATCACACTATCACAAGGGAGCTCCAACAGAAAGAAACAGACTGGGAATATCTGCCTTAGTCACTAAAAGATGCAGGCCACGTGTCCCTGGTCACCTCTGACATACAAGAAACAGCAACATGATTAAATGATTAGTCAAAAAGAAAGCTAGAACATCCTCGCTAGCAGCCACCAGGCACAGAAGGAAGTACAAGGAACCAAGCAATACAAACCCGACAATATCTTACCATACAAGAAGTTAAAGGGGTTACAATAGCAATTTATAGTATTTACAAACAATACAAATATTCTAGATGGAACAGCTATGAGATATAACAAACAAGGCAAATATGTTTGGATCAAACAACTATGAGATTTAGCAAGTTTCCTCATCACACAACTACTTCATGAACTGTGGTTTATGTTAATCTAGTTTCCTTGAATTTTTAAATTTACTATTTTTTTAACAATATTTGTCAAAGACTTTACAGATGATCATATAAGTTATTTACCACATACCAGTCTAACAATACAATCAGGTTCCTTTAGAAGCAGAAAGATTTAGATCATTAAAGCAAACTGGACCCAAATCAACAAACTGTTTTACAGATTAACAGAAGATAAAAATAATTTTAAAAAATATTTTCTGTCCAAAGTTCTATCTAGTGTTATTACCCCAGTCCTGTATGGGAGGAGAAGAAAGGGAAATTGATGAAAAAACTGTTCATTTGTCTTTGCATTTAACAGAACTTTGGGTAGGAAGTCGCACCATTTCCCCTCAACAGTCAGTTTCCCCATTGCAATATTTCAGACAACAATAAAAAAAATCCAAAATAAAAAAACTGAGGTGTAAGTACATAGGTACAGGATTTGAAACTACTTTTAACTCTAGATTAAGTATTTCAGCCTGTTAATAGTGACAGTAACTATACAAAGTCAGAGATAAAAAATTTTCAAGTCTAATTTTTTTTGAAAAGTAGCCCCAATATATTAATAAAGCCTATCAAGGGAACAAAATTCAGCAGCAATAAGAAATCCTCCCTCCAAAAAGCAGCATTTCTGCCCATTTCCAAAGGAGCATTTCCAACCCATTCCACCAATCAGAGCCAAGACATAAGGCTGAGCAGGGACCACCTCTGTTAACAGCAAAGTATCACTGATCCAGGCTATAAAAATACACACAGTAGCACCCAAGATCTTTTGGGTAGATGTAATCTCTTTTATTAGACCAACTAAGTAGTTGTAAAAATTGATCTTTGCAAGCGTTTGGGTACAAACACCCTTCTTTAGGCACAGGGAGGGTCTGCTGTGCCGGAAGAAGGGTGTTTGTGCCCAAAAGCTTGCAAAGAACAATTTTTCCAACTATTTAGCGTGTCTAGGAAAAGATCTCACATCTACCCAAAGAACCTTGTCTGCCTATGTCCTTAGAGCACACGGCTACAAC
The DNA here is from genome assembly GCF_000455745.1 of Alligator sinensis. Taxonomy (NCBI): domain Eukaryota; kingdom Metazoa; phylum Chordata; order Crocodylia; family Alligatoridae; genus Alligator; species Alligator sinensis. The sequence continues at coordinate 1,483,301 of NW_005842067.1, read as the reverse complement.
CAACAACCCCCCAGTAGCACCTTACCCTTTAATCATGTTTTAAGAAACGAGGCTACCAAGTAATAAACCCTTCTCACAACCACCCCCTCAAGTCACTTGACTAAACTCCATTTCACAACAGCACCTGCAGGCTAGCAAGATCCCCGCTCCACCGAGAACATAAATGTCTTCAGAATTACTAGGGGGGTGGGGGGGAATGCAATGAAATCAAAGAGCTTCCTCAGACCCCAAAATGAAAGGAGACAATAAAACTTAGAAAACAAAAACAGGAAATCTGGGACGCCGACTTCATTTTAAACACTAAGGAGCCAAGTAAGGGCCTGATCTGCTCCCACCGAAACAAGCAAGAGGTTGAACTGGTAGAAGGACAGGAAAATATGTGAACGAGTCTACTTCACACTAAATAAAGAGGCCAAAAGTGACACTGACAAGCTGGGCCGAGGCAGACTGATCGAGTGACAAGCCCGGGTGACAGACGGATCCACCAGACTGACAGCCGGATTCACAAGCCCGGGCCCGCGACACTGCCGCCCTGCCGGGCCTTGCCACACTTGGCTTTTCAATGGGGTTCAAATGGAGCAGCTGCAGATGAGTCACCTCCCAGGTCCTGCGGCCAGGCCGGAGCCCGCGATGCCCCAACCCTCCCCCCTGCTTTCCCCGCAGGGACACCCCAGGGAACCCCCCCCTCCCCCGCAAGGGCGGCCGCGGC
>NW_005842067.1:1479661-1482457 GCF_000455745.1 Alligator sinensis | reverse complement strand
GGGGAGGGGCGCGCTCGGCCTCAGCGGCGTCCGCTCCGCTCCGCTCGCGCTACCTCCTCCCTCGGGCTCCTCCCGCAGCCGGGATTACCCAGCGGCCCCCGCGCCGCGCAGCCAGTCACGTGACAGCAGCCCGGCCCAGGGGGTGAGGCACGTGACCGGGGAAGGAGCCGAGCGCGACGCTCCGCCCCATGGAAGCCGTCACGTGACAGGCGGCCGTGCTTGGGCTCCCCCTGCAGGGACGGGGTGTGGCTACAGGCCATGTGCACCCGGGGTAGGATCATCGTTGCGTGTGAACGCTCCTTTCAGCTCTCGTGCGAGCGAGACGAGTAAACGTGCCCGCTGTACACCGTCAGGACATGCAGGACTCTACGACTCCGGGTTCAGAAAGGACACCTTTTGTTAGAGTGACTAAGAACACGCAAGAGCTCTAGAGCTTTGCATCAGGGATCCAGGCTATTGGTCTAAAGGAAAAGGCAGAGTAGCTTTTATTAAACCAACAAGATTTTTGCAAAAAAAAAAAAGTTTTTTTTCAATTAAATTTTTTTTTGCAAAAATCTTCTATTAAACCAACTTGAATATATATATATATATATATTTTCGAGTTGGTTTTATAGAAGATTTTTTTCATATTCAAGTTGGTTTAATAGAAGATTTTTGCAAAAAAAAATTTAATTGAAAAAAAACTTTTTTTTTGCAAAAATCTTGTTGGTTTAATAAAAGACAGTGTCTCTACTGAGTCCTGATGGCGTTTAAAGTTTTGCATTTCTTTTTTGTCTCAGACCAACGCAGCTCCCAAATACATCCCCAAAATATACCGCAATTTTTGAGGCAACCCATTAATGCAGCATAGGCAAAACCCAAGTCACTTAATTTGGAGGGTTGCACTCAGCACTTCCTTGCAACCGCTTGCCTTGAAATAAAAAAAATAATGCTTTAACTGTGATGACCCAGCTCTCTCTCACTCATTGCCAAGTTATAGCGAGCAATGTAGAGTAAATAAGAAGACTGTATTTGTGTATTTTTCAGTGTACGATAGTTTTTCAGCAAATACAGTAATTTTGAGCTTCCAATACAATAATTCAATATTTAAGACCTGGCAACACTGAGGCCCCATCCCTGCACCCTGGCACCTGGGAGGAGCAGCCTTCTGGGAGCTTCCCCGTTCCTGGTAACTGGGCCCTGCTGGATGATTTGCTGCTTCCAGCTATTGTTGGCCTTTCCCCTTGCAGTGGTAAATGAATAGACATTTAGAGGATGGAGCCCCCTCAACAAACCGTGTTGTCCCATTCAGTCAAAGGCACTGCAGCACTCACAGCGGCTCTGTTGCCCCACACCAGGTCCTATTGCTCTCAGGGAGAGGAGGAGGGGTGATCTGACAAGCAGAGGTCTGCCCCATCCTGCTCTGTGCTGACTTGCACTTGCCGAACAGGCAGGAGCACAAGTCTGTTCCTGCTGGGAGGAGAGGGAGTAACCTAGGAACATACACAACAGTCCCATACAGCTGGTGTAGGTTAAGGATTGGTGATATCCCACAGCTCAGAGGTGGCCTCTGCACAATGGCCGAGCAGGGGCTCTCAACCTTTTCAAGCACAGCATCCTTCCACTACTATTCTGATTGTGGTAGCACCTTCAGTTGAAAACTACTGTTGGTGCTCCCTCACCTTACCTCAGTGCTTCTCAACCAGGTGATGCTGTCTCCAGGTAAAATACTGCCCTGCAAGCCTGCTGCAAAGTCAGCCCGAACCTACACACATTCCTACTGTATTAGGGCTCTCATAACCCTACAGTAGACAGAGCTGGCTCGGGCTATAGTCCTTCATGATCCATAAACTGATGCATGTGGGTGGGACCGTCCCACACGCCTCGTTTCCGTGAGTTGGTGGGGGGAAGTGGGGAAGATCAGGAAGGGCTACCTGCTTTAGGGTTATCAGAGAGCCCTAATGCAGCAGGAGCACACGCTTGCCAAAGCCCTGCATGCAGGATAGTTTTGTTTGGCCACTACCACCACAGCAGCAGCACCCGTGTTGCAGCACCCTGAGAACCACTGGACTAGGCGTACCTAACTGGTGGTTGCTTAAACTGCACTAAATGGGTCTTCTGCTGCAGTACAAACAGAGCCCAGCATTTTCTCCAATATACCAGTGCTCCATATCCTCTGGAAGGACAGGGCATCACAATATGTGTCCTCAACACTAAGGAACGCAGAAAAGGATGTAAGGTGGGATCAGGCTCTTTCATACTTTAACTCTGGATTTATTAAATTACAGGCAGGCTGAGACAGTTCTCCATTAATAACATTCTAAGGCAATGCCAAATATTAATGTAAGCCTGAAGTGTTAGTTACCAGGTCATAGGGAACCAGTTAACCTGCTAGAACTGCTCACTATCTTATGCCTAACCAGAGGCAGCAATGAACAGTTAGGAGGTTTCACTGACAACCTGAGGCAAGTCCACTAGCTGTTGCTAGCTTTGTTGCTTTGTTTTGTTTGGGAGGTTTTTTGACCAATTGGTCTTGATTCCTTAATTACCAAAACCATGGTAAAAAACTGGAATGAAGACCAATTTCCATTACTTAGTTTTGGAAATGTTTCAGAAAATTTTGGAGTTCCAAAGCTGGGCTTGCAGGGAAACAAAAGCTAAGAAGAGGGAGGGGAAAGAGGGGGAGAAGGACTGCTCCGATATTGACATCTAGCTCCTGGTTCAATTCCTCAGTTGCCTCTCCCAGCTCTCTGATCACTTCCCCAGCTCTTCCTGCGGGGCACAGGCCCCTGATCCGCACGTGGGGGTTTCAGCAGG
>NW_005842067.1:1466057-1479643 GCF_000455745.1 Alligator sinensis | reverse complement strand
CTGGGGCCAGCAGCAGCTGCTCAGCGCAGCCTGCACCAAGTGCTGAGAAGACTGAGGTGCTGCCGCTGGACCCAGCCTGCAGCAACAAACAGCTGAAACCCGGCATGCAGATCTGTGGGCCCACACTGCCAGGACCAGTACTGCCCTGTCACGTGACCTGGCTCTGTAGAGAGCAGAGATCTGCACCAGGGTCTCCTTACTGCTGCAGCCCACCCGGCGCATCCCCACATTGCCAGGGCAGCACAGGGCGGGCAGCAGTGGCAAGGAGACCCCCACCGCAGATCTCTGCTCTCTACAGAGCCAAGTCACGTGGCAGGGAGCAGCAGGCTTGCTGGCCACTCTGCGCTGCTTCCCTGCCCCGCGACCCAGTGTGACACGGATCAGAGATTCATGCAGGGGTCTCCTCACATGCACAAAGGGAAGTGACCCTCCCTTGCCTCCCCTCCCCTCCCGCTCCCCCTCCCCCCTGGACAAGTCACCCATGGCCCCGTCCTGCCCTCCGCTGGGGCCCTGCAGCCCCCAGCCCAAACCCCACCCAGCTGGGTAGGGCTGCGCAAAGCTTCCCTTGTAGCCCGTTCAAAACAGATTCAGCCGAAATGAAACAGGACAGTGATCCTAAACGAATTGCTGTTCTCCAAAACGGCCAAATCCAAAAGCGAATATAAAACACAGCCGTTTTGCACAGCCCTACTTTAAAAGGCTTTTAAACCACTGTATTGCCAGCTCATTGTCATCTTATATCATATAGTCCAGGGGTGGGCAAAATGTAGCCCGCAGGCCAGATACAGCCCGCCAGGCCATTCTATCAAACCTGCAGGGCCCTTAAAAAATTTAGAAAATTAGTATTTATTTGCCCCTGGCTGCCTGTCATGTGGCCCTCGATGGCTTGCCAAAACTCAGTAAGCAGCCCTCCACCCAAAATAATTGCCCACCCCGATCTAGTCTCAAGACAAGCAGAACCCTTTACCATGAGTACTGGAAAGACCTTAGATATTAACCTCCAGAAGATTACAATTTTTTTCTCCTAAACTGTCCCCATCACTAAACTGACCCAAGATTTCCATCTGTCCAAAAGTTCCAAATATCTGTATAGCTTATCTAAAGAATTGTCACTAAAGAACTGCTAAATTTCATCTGAGGTTCAGTCAGTCTAAGGGGATGATAGCATATTTCCAGCATACAGCAACAGTTGGTAAGTGATTTGCTTTTGTGCCAGTCTTGGGTTGACTGCTATTTCCTCTGGTGGTAAAACAGCCAATTCATAATCTTCCATCTTGACATTTTCCTGTTTCAAAACACGCACAACACAAATGTTTGCATAAAAGTTCCCCACCAAGGAGGGTATGTGTCACCCTCAAGGGAACTTCTTGTCCTTTCAATGGCACTACATCTAGCAGTGAGAAGACCCAGTATTCTCCGTGTCCCATTTAATCCTTGGATTCACTAATGCCAGGTCTTCATAGACAATAGGGCTGAAGGGACCTTGGAAGATTGAGTCCAGCCCCCTTCCCCAGGGGCAGGAAGTCAGCTGGAGTCAAAAGATCCCAGCAAGATGAACATCCAAAGGTCTCTTTGAAGGAGTTCAGAGTAGGTGCTTGCACCGCCTCTGGAGGCAGTCTATTCCAGGCCTTGGGGGTTCGGACAGTAAAGAAGTTCTTCCTTATGTCCAGCCTTAAACAGTCTTGGAGGAGTTTGTGACCGTTTGACTTTGTTGTCCCTTGGGGTGCTCTGGTGAACAGGCTTTCCCCCAGATCCTAATGTACACCCCTTATATACTTATAGGCAGCCACCAAGTCCCCCCTGAGCCTGTACTTTTCCAGGCTAAAAAGTCCCATGGCTTTCAGCTCATCATGCGCATGTTTCTCCTCTGGACTCTCTCAAGATTCTCAACGTCTTTCTTGAATTGTGGAGCCCAGAATTGGATGCAGTGCTCCAGCTGTGGCCTCATCAAGGCTGAATACAGCAAGAGGATGACATCCTGGGATTTGCTTGAGAAGCATCTATGGATGCAAGCCAGAGTTTTGCTTGGTTTACCAGCTGGGACATTGTATAGGTGGCCCACATTCATCTTGTGGTCAATAATGATCCCCTTTCAGCCATGGTGCTAGCAAGCGTAGCACTGCCAAGCCTATAAGCATGCTGCGGGTTCCCCCCCCACCCCAAGGTGGAGTACCTTGCATTTTTCGGTGTTGAACGCCATCAGGTTTTTGTCCACCCACTTTTTGAGCCTGTTTAGGTCGGCCTGGATCACCATCCGATCCTCAGGTGTGGATGCTTTATCCCAAAGTTTGGCATCATCAGCGAACTTGGCCAATCTGCTTCTGATACCACTGTCTACATCATTAATAAAAGATGTTAAAGAGTATAGGATGGAATCTTGGGGTTCCCCACTGGTCATGGCGCACCACAATGTTTTACTTCCATCTAATACCACTCTCTGGGTCTGACCTCACAGCCAATTCCCCAGCCATTGGACTGAGGTAGCCAAGGCCGCAGTTGGCCAATTTTTCCATGAGATGATCATGGGACACCTGATAGAAGGGTTTTTTTAAATCAAGATTATATGACGTCAATCTCTTCTCCCTTGTCCAGGTGATATGTCACCTGGTCATAGAAGATGAGATTGGTCAGGCAAGATCTACCTGCAACAAACCCATGCTGGCTACCCCTCAGGATGTTGCCATCAGCCAGTTTGTCAAGAATGGTCTCTTTGATAATTTTTTCCGAGACCTTCCCCGGGATAAAAGTCAAACTGATAGGCTTGTAGTTCCCCGGATCTACTTTCCTCCCTTTCTTGAAGGTAGGCACCACATTGGCCTTCTTCCAATCTTTGGGCACTTCACCTGACTGTCACAAGTTCTCGAAGATCCATGCCAGTGGCTGAGCTATGATGCCTGCTAGGTCCTACACCCTGGGGTGTAAACTGTCTGGGCCAGCTGACTTGAAGGTGTCCAGCTTCTCAACGTGTTCCTTCACGTGGTCTACATTGATGCAGGGTAATAATTATGTCTTGATGTATACATTCATCCATTAGATTCTGTGGGGTGAGAACTGAATGAAGCATTAGCATCAATGAAAGCCTTGATCTATAAGCCCATTCTTTCATCAGATCAGCATTCATATTCCATGAAAGTATGAAGTCCAAGCCTGCAGAGGCATGGACTTTCACCTACAATGCATATAATACAAGAGGGAATTATAATAACCTCAGCTCTGATTTATTTCTAGTGATTTAACATCTCAACTTTAGTATTATTATAAACTTTTGGCATACGTTTCACAAGACAATGTAACAAGTTAGATAATGAATTTGTGGTAGTAACAAAATCTAGGTACACCCATCATTATACTATCAGAGCAACTCCCTTTCTGTCACATGATTCCAGTGAAAAGCTCAGATTTTTTTCCCTTTACATGTTAGCTGCATCTTTCATGACATCTGATGAAGTAAAGCTATGGACATCATCGTATTTGCCATTTATCATAGTTGAAAAGACCTTTCAAATGTGAAAAATCATAAAAGGATGCATCAGCGCGAGCTCAAGTCTAGAGCCAGCCTGAGGTAAGAGCTTCAAGATGTGTGAAAATTGCATTTATTGAATTTTAAGCTACATTATAATTTAAGTGTCAACCTTATTCAAGCTTGGAAAAATATCACATTAGTTTGAAAATTTTGTAACTTCTCAGCTTACTATAACTGAGTTTCCAAAATAAAATATGGTGTCACTGATCCTGTGCATTTAAGACGACTTTGCATATAGCCATTTTCTCCCTCAAAAAGCAGTGAATACCGTCATCAAAATAACAACTTCTATTAAGATTGTAAGTGAACTCTTCGTATAGTAAGAGTCCTATTTATTAGTGCACAACTCTCCTTTAAAAATACACACACACACACACACACAGTGTTATGACGTGATCTTATTTAAGGCACCCAAACCATAAATCTGGCTTTGACAGATGTTTGATTTAAAAAGCCTTCAAACTGGAAGATCAAGTTGTCTACCTTCTTTTGCTCTTCCATCAGTCAGCAATGTTTTGCCTTGAAATATGACACTTCCCCCTGAGGCTGTTTTTCCACTACACTGCATCAATTGCTTCAGTTCAATTAGCAATGGCAGTTTTATTCCTAATAGGGAGGATTAAATCGAGCCTGTTTAAAGCAGTACAGGCCTCAGTAACTGCTAAATAAATACAACAATTTCTAGTTAGTGCTCTCTGCAAATTAACGATCATTTGTGGCTAACCTGGAGCTTTGGAATATGGTAATTAAAGAAATACCTTTCCCTGTAGGATCAAAATGAGATATACGCTCCTTTTTTTTCCTTTTTTATAATGAAGCAGGATTTGAACAAGTCAGAGTTGGAATAACAGGAAACAATGAGCAGCCTGGCAGTTTTTTCCCCTGTAAAATAAAAATGGAGAGAGATGAAAGAAACTGAATGGAGCAGAAATACCATGTTTGAGAATGAGCAATCTAAAAAGGCAGTTGCTACTTTTCAGGGAATAGACAAAATTGAGAGACCGCCTTTCATGGTCTACTATTTGATTGATATTGGACAATGTAAGGTACCAAGAAACAGCATGCTGTCTCCTTAAAGTCCCACTACAGGGAACAACAGACCACAAGTTAAATCTGGCTTTCCATATCTTGTTAGCAATTGGATCACCTGCTGAGACCATCTTAAATGGACAGGCTTCTCTAGCCATCCTTTGATTGAAGAAGGATGCTAAGGAACAGAGCTATCAAACAACTGCATGTATGAAAAGACCAAGCCTGTGACCTTTGCACAGTGTTTGTAGTTGTCCAGGAAATCCAAAAGGTTTGATTAAAAAAAAAAAAAAAAGAAATAAAGATTCCTCCTTTTGCCAAAGAAAAAGAAAGCCACCCTATTTGCCCAAAGAATAGCAAAAATAGCATGAAAGGAATGGATATGTACACACACACACACACACACACACACACACACATACACACTCTCTCTCTCTCTCTCTCTCTCTCTCTCTCTCTCTCTCTCTTATCATTATCTAAGAAACTAGCTACAGACTGAGGACCTGTTAAAGCATCTGTGACTTGACAGCAGGTTCTAATACATAAACAAGGTCACTGACATATTTTATCTGGGACATTTACTTTTTCCTTTTTTTAATTCCCACTGTTGGTAACACCAATTCAGGTAGTTAGATGCAAGTCGACGCCATTTTCATCCTGATCTTACCCAGTCCCACTACAGTTAGTCTAATTGATTTAGCGCTGTTAACACTCCAAGGCATCAGCACATAGGCAGGCTGTATATACTGAAGTAAATCATCAACTGGGCCTTTTGTACTGAAGAACTGATTGCAGGTCTCTGTACTAGCTACCTTAAAAAAAAAAAATCAGCTTTGATTTGCCATAAAACCATTAAGATCAGAAAATCATAAAAATGTAGGACACAAAAGGACCTCAGGAGGCAGGATCATAAGAATACTTAGACCATCCCTGATGAGGGATAAAGATAATATCTCTTGCTCTAACAGACAAGTAGTCAATCCACTTCTCTTACCACATGGCTCCACAGGATCACCCAGCCTCCTGCCCTAGCCACCTCACCAGCTCCATAACCTCCCTCTACCTCCCTCATTATTAGGTTTGGCAGGATTCTATCTTTAAATTGGTAATCGCTGATAAATGTCGATTTCACCTCACGCTCAGACGGACAAAAAATATTTCCATCATTAATAATCAAAATATATAAAGTGGACATAAGAAAAATTACGGCTGATGGAGCATGTGATGACACAGGGAGCAGTCCTACAGACCCGTGTTGACTGTAGTTTGGACTGCAATTCCCATGAAACCCAGGGGACTGGGAACAAAGGAAGAGAAAGTGACAAAGTAGACAAGGGAGTTATAGATGAGCAGAGCCAGGACTGATGGCAGCTCTGCTGCTCAGCTGGTGGCAGCCCTTCAGCAATTACATTGCTCACGGCAGTCAGCTAAACATAGTTAATTTTGTGCAATGCTGAATATTTAAATAAATAAAAATAGAAATAAATGCTTAAATATAAACATTGCTATTACCTGTCAATTATTAAAAAAAATAAAAATCAAATTCTGCCAAGCCTACTCATCATCTCCACCCTGCTGCTGATTCTTAGGTCCTTAGCCAGAAATCTGAATTTGTTCCTCTCCATGCTATAACTTCTATATCCTTCCAGTAAAGCCTCTGTTCCAACTGTGCCATTTAACTGAGGAACCACTGAGGATTTACTCTTGCTCTAACAAGTGGCAGCCAGTCTGTTTGGGCTGAGTAGACAGGGCTGTGAAGCCTACAATAAAACTAATTGCCAATACCCCCCATTTTCTAAAGTTATTCTCCCTAGTAACTTTAACTTAATTATATACCATACCTTATGGACTTTCAAATGAACATAAACTTAGCAAATAGTTTTTAATAATTTATTAAATTTTCCATTTAAATGATACATTCTCTAGGATGATGCAAACAACTTCCTGGTAGTTTTATTTACAGTCTGCAGCCACTTCTGTAAAACATATAAATGATTACAGACTAAAACACACAACATATTTTCAAACATTTAAATAGAAGAACATTTTATTCCAAAGTAAATTCTACACACTACCTTTTCCATAAAAATATAAAAAATAGTTTAATTACTATATTTTACCCAAATCATTTTTTTCACATATGAGGGCCCCCTCCCAAAAAAAGGGAACTCTGTCAATAAGAAATTTAAAAGGAGACCGCATCACAAGTTAAATGACTAATGCCAACTGCTTAAAATTGACCACAATAGCAAATTAGTTCCATTTAGCAACTAGCAAGAAATATCCTGCAGTATTTTATTTTTTTTTGCCTAACCTGTACCTTCCATGCTAGATTTTTTTATTTTTATTTATTTTTTTTTTTTTTACAGATACATACACACTTTTGTTATTTAAAAATAATGGGCAGATCCAAGCAATCATTTTATACCGCAGACTATACCGCCAGTCATCATGTGCCCAACAACACAAATTGGCAATCTTACACTACACAACAGTTTTTTGCAAAAATAGTAAAAGGGAAACATTTTCCTTTTGGGAACTATATTTAAAGGTGACTTATTTACCAAACTCCAATGAAAATAACCTTCTTCTCTCTCCTTGAAAATAGTGCCTCATTTATGTTACCATTATTTTGCTAGGTTCCTTGACCGATATTTTGTGTAGACAGCTGCGCGAGTCATGAAAAAACCCACACTAGCTCCTCTCATTAGGATATATTTAATTTATAAGAAAGGCACAAGGATGAGTCTCCTAAGCAGCAACAGTTATTGTCCTCCCCCCATACCCTGTCCCTAACCCTCATCTTATTCAGATGCTGCTGGTGCAAGAGACATTCTTTGTCTCCGAGAATGTTACTGTTCCATGAGCTCAGAAACAGGCAAAGTTGAAAACACTAAAGCCTTTGTACAGTACAAACAGCATATTTATCTCCAACAAATTAGCTGTAATAAAAATTGTATATGACGCAATTAATATCTGATCTGAAACATCAGAAAAAGCCGTCTGAGAAAAGCTCAGCAGCAAAGTATAATATACTTCTTAAAAAGGGGGTGGAAGTCACCTTCTGTGCAACGCCGCATTCAGTTTTGACAGATATGGTAGTGATATTCTAGCACTTTGTGGGCAATGAGGTTAGAAACTGTCATTCCGCTTCCTCCCCCAGCTAGTTTATAAGATTTCCCAAAACATAAATTAAGCTGCTGTAAATGCAGAATTGGTATATGAAGTGCACAGCATGATCTGAAACAAGCTTTTGCTTTCCAGCATGTAAACAAGGGTTACTGGGCCTTAGTTCATATAATCAAATCTGATGATAGATTCTTAAAACTAAAAAAGTAAAATTTCCTATGAAAGGATTAACCACAAAAATACTCTTTTAGTAAGTCTCACTTGCCATTTACTAACTTTTAAGTCCTACGATCTAATCTGTAAAACACTTAGAAAGTTTTTTTAACTGTAGAAATATTGACCAGTTGAACTGTTTGGCAATAACGTATTCAAAACCTCCTTGGAAAATGGCATTATCATCATTCATAACAACAGTCCTAAATTGTACCACACTATTTCTTCTTTTTCTTCTTCGGTGGTTCATCATCAGAGCTACTGTCTGTGCTGGTGCTGCTGCTACTGGAGGAACTAGAATCTGACTCGAAGTCTGAGGAAGAAGAAGAACTACTTGAAGATGGAGAGGATGAGGAAGTGGAAGAGCTTTCATCACTGTCACTATCATCGGACGAAGAAGTAGTAGAGGAATCTTCGCTCTCTGATGAAGACTCGCTAGCTGAACTAATGCTGCTACTGCTGCTGGAGCTAGTCACACTCTTAGACCTGCAAGAAGCATTAAAAGGATAGATGACAGGCTCTAACCCCTACAGTGGTCACCAGACAGACCTACTGTAGCTACAATTGCACCACAACGTTTTCACAAGCTCAAAAACATTCACCTTTTGGGCTGAAATTTTCCAGACCTGATTCTGCCTGAAGCAGGCTTTTCCTCCCCATTCTTGTTTCCATCTTCAACAATTATCCCTTACCTATTTTAATAATGGTAAAGTGAAAATATATACACGCACCCCAGATATCATTAAATATTCTGACAATGCTTAAAATGACAAAACAGAATTACAGGAAAAAGAGGGGGCTACATTTTGGAACTAGGATGTCGTCATTACTGAGGGCTGGTATCTTTACTTGGTGAATGCATGCATTATGCAATTATGCACATTTTAACACACAATTAAGATTTTAACACACAACTGGAATCTTTTTTTTCCCAACTCAAAAATACTGAGGTGGAGGATGCCCACCGTGGGAAATGAAATTCAGATGAAATTCAGATTATATTTAATGCTGATGAGGTATTTTGAATAATTTGGATCAATTACATAGACAACTGGGTGGGTACTTAAAAGCAACATCTAAAATCCAAGTGAATGGGATGCTAAGGGACAATGTAGAAAGAGGAAACAGCTATCTGATTTCAGATGAAATAGTCAGTTACATTAGTTATAAAGAGACATCAACTTTTGGGGCAAACCTTTAACTCAGAGCAGGAAGGGACAAATACAGCTTAGGTGATGTGAAAAAAAGCAGTATTTCATAATGCTCTAGAATATTTATTTCGAAATATGACAGTTTTCTTCCTTGCTATGTGATGCTTTTGGTGCTTTCCAAAAAGATTTTGTAATTCTACTGCAACAACATACCAATAGCATCTGTTTTATATAAGGTGCACTAAATCAGGTAGGTCTCCGATACTGCGTATTGGACATGATCACATTAGGCCTGTGCGAAGCGGCTAGTATTCGCTTCGGATTCGGACGATTCAAGGGACAGTGATTCGATTCGGTGATTTGAACGACTGTCCCAAATCGATTCGGTCAAATCTGATTCAGAGATTCGGCTGCCAACGAATCAGCCGAATTGCCAAGTCAAACAGGCCCCCATCCCCCTGCCCGCTCTCCCAGCCCCAATGGCTGCCCTGCCTGGCCCCAGCTCTTTAAAAAAAAGCCCCACACTCACAGGCTCCTGCCAGGCAGGAGCACAATCTCCGTTGCCCCCCCACTGCCCCACGCTGTGTGGGGGGCTCTGCCACAAGCACCAACCCCCGCCTGCTTTCCCAGCCCCCCCATAGCTGCCCCACCCAGCCCCAGCTCTTAAAAAAGCCCCACATTCACCAGCTGTTGCAACAGCCATCAGGCCTTCTGAGGGCTCGTGGCAGAGCCCCCCATGCAGCACAGGGCAGTGCGGGGCAGCAGGGATCCTCCCCCCACTGCTCCCCGCAGGAGCCAGTGAGTGCGGGGCTTTAAAAAAAAGAGCCAGGAGCTAGGGCCAGGCAGGGCAGCCATTGATGGGGCTGAGAGAAGAGGCAGGAGTCCCCCCATGGTTTTCTCCCCCTTCCTCCAGCACCATTTTTTAGTTACTTGAAACATACTTTATACCCACCCAGCCAAAGAAAGGAATATTTTCACTATTTAAGGGAAGGGTACATAGAGGAACAAATGGGGACAAAGAATTAAAGCTTGGAGATTGGGAGAAAGTTAAATTAAGCTACATTATATGCATTTGTAGACTATAAGAGGCTAAACACAATAAAAAAAGTCCTAGAACTTTTATTTCAATTTCCAACACACCCTCTTCCAAATAACTTATCACAACAGTCAGTGCAAGATTAGGCACTCAGGCACTGTATAGTTTTCATTATTCCCCACATACCTTTTTTTCTTGTTCTTCCTTTCTGCAGTACTTTCTCCAGTGCTAATTAAAAGGGGGAAAAACAATGGCTTTGATTAATGCAGCGGGAAAGATTAAGTAGATAAATGTACAGTGGAGCCAAGGTACATTTAGAAAATCATCATCTCACTGAAAAGAAAAGTGAGCAGTGTGTCGTAATAATTCCAACTGAGCTTTGGCCATTATATCTGCTCTCAGTTGGCATTTTACTTGTGTTAAATGTGTCATATTTTAGATGCCCTCCTCTCTATTTTTAAAGAACACTGTCATTTTGAAAAAAAAAAAGTGGGCAAAAATTCATTTCACTTACATTAGCAATACCTTATTTTTTTTAAAACAAAAACTTTTTAAAAATCAAATTTAGTTTTCAACACAAATACAGTGACCAGTGTCAATCTAGAGACAAACTAGTCCATTTTTATTCATGGTTTCTAGCCATTTCCCTTTCAGGCTCTCATGCATTCACAAAGATAGAAAGTTTGGGTTCTAAAGGAAAGCTTCTTTAACAAACACTTTCCTTTGGTGTTATAAATATCCCATGGAGATATTCTGATTGTTCTTATTATTCGAAAATCCTTTTAACAAAATCAGTTGTGGGCCAAGTTGGTCATGCACACTCCATTTTGTCATGCTGCCAACAGTAGGACAGCACCAAAGCCTTCGTTCAGCAAAGCATTTATGCATGTAAGCAAATTCATCCCTGGTTAGAAAACACTTAAGCATGTGCTTTATTTAAAAATGCCTAATATCCCATTGACCTCTTTGGAGCTTTTATGCATGTGCTTCAGGTCTTTCTAGAACAAGGATTATATTCTTTAAAAAACAAACTCAAGGCTCAATAGTATGAAAAAAATCAAAATACAAGTAAAAAACTATTCCTGTGTTTTACAATCCGGTTGCTCACATATCACTTAAAAGATGAACATGTGAGGTTTTTACTTGGAAGAACTTGTCCATAGAGATTACAAAAGCATGCTTCTTCCCTTTCTTTCAATGCAACTAGTGCTATATTTTAATTGAAGTGCCTTCTCAAAAACCATTTTCCTGCTACCAGTAGTAACAAAAAAAGGAATGCAGAGTGCCTAATGTCACACTTTATGCAATACACTTGGGCATTTTACAGGCTCACTCATTCCCACAAGTGTTAAAACATGATGTTTCTGGATATAAGAGAGTTTCCCTCATGCAGTCTTCTGTAGCCTAAGGGAAGGTGCACTGAACTGTACAAGTCAAAAGCCAACTAGTCATAGCCTACCTCTTCTACTGAACGTTATTGTTACTTGTATACTTCACAAGTGAATTGATCCAGACCCAAGAGCCCTACTTTAGATGATGTACATCTACATCCTTTTTACAGATAAACTGAGAAGCTGAACAGAGCTGGAATTAGAACTCAGAGTACCCTTCAGAAAAAGTGGACTCAATGACATAAGATGGTCTAACCCATCCTAACAGAGAATGGATCTCTGTCCCTCTTTAGCAGTTAGCATACAAAGATTTACAAGTCTAGTGCCTCCATGGAAATGTGAGAAGTCCTGTAACACAAGGAGGGAAAAGGTTGTTTTTCAATCCAGATAGAGACTCCATTTCTTTAGGTGACCCAAACAGGTACATCACTTCACATGGCAACATTCTGCTCTATCATATTCTACCACTCCCAGAGCCAGGGGCACCATGGCTAGGGGAAGAAGTTACACATAAACCAGTTTAAGTTCTTACTTCAAAGTAATTGTTTAACCTAATGATAAGCAAGCTGTCTTCCCCACTCCTAGCCACCTCTAAACACTGCTCCTCAGGAGAGTAACAAGTTTTCTTGTCATCAGTTTACTCCTCCAACTAAAGTAGAAGAAGTTTGGGGTGAGGCTTGGAAAGTTGGGGATCAAATTTAGTTGAGGCCTGAGAAGAAAAAATATTTTAAGTTAGTACCAGCCTCTGGGACAGCTGCGGCAAATTTTATATGGAAAATACCCCTGAACTCTGGATTTGGAGATGCACTTGAATGTTGTGTTAATGCCTAGATTTTCATGCAAACTGTCCCTTCAATGAGAGGATGGAGGAAATACTATTGGTCTAGAGTGGCAGAGACTACTTTTAAGTGCAGGCAGACAACCCTGCCTATGCAATTTGAAAAACATCAGAACTTTATCTTTACAGAAAAAACAAGCTTCACACTTGAAAATGTAACTTTAGGACTTGAAGGGCTGGATGCTTCCAGGTTTTACTATTAGTTTCAGAGATCTTTTGACTTTAGGAAATCCGTGCAAACCCAATGGACACAGTAGGGATTAAAAACATTATTCCCTGCTTGTAGTTAGTTAGTGGCCCCTATACAAGATAAGTTTGATGTGTCATAGGTCCAGCTTCCACATTACAAGATTGATTATATTATGTACCAAGTGACAGACACAACAAATTCAGAAGTCATGGAGAGTAAACTGCTTCTGCAGCTCCAAGATGAAGTTCTCCACAGAGGCAAGCTGGTGGGTGACATCTGTGAGATGCTTCCCCTACTTCAGACTTATAGATGCACCTAGACTTTTAATTCCACTAGCTTGTCATGAGCACTAAATTCATACTCCTTCCTTCATATGCAGCTGGAGTACAAAGTTATATAGACTGATTACAAATATGCAAATAAATTAATTAGCTTGCATATAATGTCACATGAAGCTGCACAAAAACTTGAAAGTGATCAGCCTAAAACCTGTAAAGCCTCTTTATTGTTCAGTAGTTGTGATACTGTTTGCTAATAAAGAAGTCAGTATGTGTATGCCCAGGATGTAGATAAGTGTGAGATGTCTCAACTTCACAATATGCTGAACAAAGCACATTCCAATATAGGTTATAAACAATTTGGTCTTTTAGAAACATTTACTCTTTCTAGTAAAAAGAAAAAACAAACATTTCAATTCTTCCATCCTTCTTTTACTCGCAACACTTCTGGCAATGTTTAACCATATTTACGTTTTCAGCCTCAATTCACTTCCATCTTCCAAACTTGCTATTCTGCATTACTTGATATGTTGAAGAGATAGCAGCCAGGAAACATGTTTAGGATGAAGGATGGGAGTCACCTCCAAGGAGGATTATTCTGCACTGGTCCGGTCCTGTCCTGTAGGGAGCAGACCAGGAAAGCCAAGGCTGCAACTGAACTCCAGCTAGCTTTGAGCATCAAGGACAATAAAAAGTCCTTTTTCAGGTATGTGGGGAGCCGGAGGAAAAGCAGGGGCAACATTGGACCCCTGCTGAACCAGATGGGGCAACTGACAACTGACGCCCAGGAAAAAGCCAACCTATTAAA
>NW_005842067.1:1436460-1466014 GCF_000455745.1 Alligator sinensis | reverse complement strand
GCCCATGCCCGCTACGGGACAGGGAAGTCTGGGTGAGGGTGATCCCCTGCCCTCCATTAATGCTGACTTTGTGAAGGAACATCTTGAGAAGCTGGATACCTTCAAGTCAGCCGGCCCTGACAATCTTCACCCCAGGGTACTCAAGGAGCTGGCGAGCATCAGCTATGATGCTCTAGCACGGATATTTGAAAACTCTTGGCGCTCTGGTGTAGTGCCCGAAGACTGGAAGAAGGCCAATGTGGTGCCTATCTTCAAGAAAAGGAGGAAAGTGGATCCGGCTAACTATAGGCCCATCAGCCTGACTTCTATCCTGGGGAAGATCTTAGAAAAGTTTATTAAAGAGGCCATCCTTAATGGACTGGCCGACATCAACATCTTAAGGGATAGCCAGCATGGGTTTGTTGCGGGTAGGTCTTGCTTGACCAATCTCATTTCCTTCTACGACCAGGTGACCTATCACCTGGACAAGGGAGAAGAGATTGATGTCATATATCTTGACTTCAAAAAAGCCTTCGATCTGGTGTCCCATGATCGCCTCTTGGAGAAACTGGCCAATTGTCGCCTTGGGTCCTCCACGATCCACTGGCTGGAAAATTGGCTCCGGGGTCGGACCCAGAGGGTAGTAATCGATGGAAGTCACTCATCGTGGTGTCCTGTGACCAGTGGGGTCCCCCAAGGCTCTGTCCTTGGACCCATACTGTTCAACATCTTCATTAATGATGTGGACACTGGAGTCAGAAGCGATCAGAACTGGCCAAGTTCGCCGATGACACCAACCTCTGGGGCAAAGCATCCACACCAGAAGACAGGCAGGTTATCCAGGCTGACCTGGACAGGCTCAGCAAGTGGGCGGACGAGAATCTGATGGTGTTCAACGCCGATAAATGCAAGGTTCTCCACCTTGGGAAAAAAAACCCGCAGCATCCTTATAGGCTCGGCAGTGCTATGTTGGCTAGCACTATGGAAGAAAGAGACTTGGGGGTCATCATTGACCACAAGATGAACATGAGCCTGCAATGTGATGCTGTGGCGAGTAAAGCAACCAAAATGCTGGCTTGCATCCATAGATGCTTCTCAAACAAATCCCGGGACGTCATTCTCTCCTTGTACTTGGCCTTAGTGAGGCCGCAGCTGGAGTACTGCGTCCAGTTTTGGGCTCCACAATTCAAAAAGGATGTGGAGAAGCTTGAGAGAGTCCAGAGAAGAGCCACGCGCATGATCAGAGGTCAGGGAAGCAGACCCTACGATGACAGGCTGAGAGCCCTGGGGCTCTTTAGCCTGGAAAAGCGCAGGCTCAGGGGTGATCTGATGGCCACCTACAAGTTTATCAGGGGTGACCACCAGTATCTGGGGGAACACTTGTTCACCAGAGCGCCCCAAGGGATGACGAGGTCGAATGGTCACAAACTACTTCAAGATCGTTTCAGGCTGGACATAAGGAAGAATTTCTTTACTGTCCGAGCCCCCAAGGTCTGGAACAGCCTGCCACCGGAGGTGGTTCAAGTGCCTTCATTGAACACCTTCAAGATGAAACTGGATGCTTATCTTGCTGGGATCCTATGACCCCAGCTGACTTCCTGCCCTTTGGGCAGGGGGCTGGACTCGATGATCTTCCGAGGTCCCTTCCAGCCCTAATGTCTATGAAATCTATGAATATGAATTAAATGCTGCCTCAAACTGTAGTAAACTTAACACCAAAAGTGCATGATCTTTTTGTCCAAGGAGACTACATGACCAGAATTACTGTGTTTTGAAAGTCCTTGTTTCAAATCACACACCTTCCACCTAAACCAATAATTATTCTCTCACTAGCAGAATCAGAGTGAAAACACTGTTTCATGATGTCAGCTCACCTCAGACAACTGGACTTGTTTGCCTCTGCAAGAACAGATTGCATAGATTTGGTTATTTAATAACCAAGACTATCATTTATCAAGAGTTGAGAACATTCCCAAAGACAGAACTGCTCCAATTGGGCCCCTGTGTACATATGTGTATGCTTAATTAAAAGCCAAAATACTCCTCCCAATTTCTGCATGCACTTTATCCCAACAGAAGCAAGATATTCTGCATGCTGAATTAAGCACTCCTATCCAATTCCTTTTTCAAAAGGAAAGTATGTTTCTCAGACCACCATCACATCCATCCTCTTTTCTCCGTGAACAAGAAAGAGAATTATTTAAGAAGTGCTTGGTTTGAAAAGTCAGTGTGATTTTGCCATGTATAATTTTCAAACTCCTAAATTGCTACATCAAAACCAAATACTAGAACACTAAACAGTTAATCTCATCAAGGATCATCTTCATTCCAAATTAAACCTCTCCAGCCCCAAATTATTCCCACCTAAAAGCTTTTAAAAAGTTGAGAAAAATCTGTTGTGATAAGGAAGATTATTTTTTAAAAACTGCACCATGTTTGCTTAAACTTAAGCTTTACCTTCATGTAGAGAACTTGGCATGGAAAGTTTCAGCCCCAAAAGAAAAAGATTCAGAAACTCATAACCAAGTGATGAAGGGAAGGTGGAATTAGAATGAAAATGCATTAAAACAATTTGGGTTCCAGTTGGCTGACAATATTAAGCATTTTGTTACTTAAAACAAGTCTACACAACACAATATTTAACAGGCTTTAGTCCTTGCCAATGTTAATGTCCGTCCTCTCCACCCCCCACAACTACAGCTACTGATAGCAAAGTTGAACTCAAGCTGCAATGAAACAGATGACAAAAGATGGTCAGCATAAAATGATATGCTATGTCCTTTTATATTACTTTGATAAAACACAAATTGTTCAAATACTTAATTCTGCTAGCTGGGAGAATCAATCAGAAGAAAGAATTCTATCTATCTATAGGCCACTTGAAATAAAAGCCAAAGCCTAGTATGATTTGTTTTTTGCTTAGTTGTAGGTGGCACCAGTCCAGGTATTTCAGGTGGCAAAGCTGCAAACAGGTCTCTTAATCCAATGAGATGTACCACTGATATTTTTAGGGATAAGGAACTGACAGTACATGTTAATCCAGATCTTGTTCGCCTGCTCATCTTTTATTCTTCATCACTGAATATAGAAAACTGTATGGCTGCTCCACCCAAGTTTTGAATTATGCTCATTTATGGTTAAAGCATAAAAATGAAAGAATTGCTGAATTGTTGTCTAATTATGGCCGCTGCCTCTACACCACAAAAACAATTACAGCAAGTTGTTCTCTTAGCTTATAAAATAATGCTCTGCTATAGAGACCCAATTCCTCAGTTTAACTGCACTCTTATCCTCTCGTGTTGTTTAATTGCATTATTGGTCTACATTAAGACAGGGAGAAGCTGCAAAATAAGTTGTGGATATGAATAAGTATATCCCTCACCCCTCAACATAAAAACAAAATCAATGAGTTAGGTGTGCAGACTGAAGACAACTAACACAAAACAACACAAAAAACAAAACAAAAAAATTACCAGGCCTGTCTTGCCTAGACACACACCATATACAATGGACTGCAAGCTTTTTGTTTAGCTGACCTTACCTTTGCTGCAATAACAGTCGATTTTCTTTTTCTTTCAGAGTTTTCGCTAATTGTGCTGTCCGTGATGGTCTATGCAAATATTTTCTTTTTCCTGTACATTCATAGGTCCAATGGCCAAATTCCAAACATTTCTGACATCTCACATGCTGCTTATTTGCCTCCCTATAAAAATGCAGAATTGCTTAAGTGTAGGTTTGGATTCAAGCACTATTTAAAGTTAGTGTATTTCAGCATACTAGTTCTTAAGAACATATATCACTCCTGTTAATCTAAACTTCAAATATCTGCTTGTTGTTACTGGCTCCTGGACATGGCTCAAGTCAGAACACGCCTGAATTTTGCTGAGGCTCTAGACAGGCACGGGCACATGCCAGCGTAGTTACCTGCAGGATCAGGGTCTTTTCTTCTCCAGAACCTGAGCAAAACAACACCCTTTCTGTCAAAGTAAAAGCAAAAACACACCTGTCACTTGGGTGACACCTTGGCACACTGCACATGGATCACATTTTAATTCAGTAATTCAGACTGGCTAACCTCTTTCTCAGTCACTCCTAAATGTAAAGACACCCCCCATCCCCTTCAGAAATTACCATCCGCATGTTTTAAAAAGACTGATGAAACCAGAAAAATGAAGCAACTCTTCAGTTATATCCAGTGAACACAGATTGACTTTATTAAAAACAAATCCTCAACATTATTTCTGGCATCACAGTTTGCATTCCTGGACCAAGTGCTGGAAACATGGATACATGATAAGATCAACGCGAGTTGTACCCACTGTTAAGCCCTAACAAGAAGACGCACATGTCTCTTCAGCTTTCTTCAGGAAAGCAACCAGAAAACTGCCAATACAGTGATTCAGTTTGTTGCAGTGTTTTAGGAAACTTAACTTCCAAGCCCTGGGATTTAACAGTCAGACTAAATAGGACACCGTGTTCCTTGTGGGAGAGATCCTACTATGTCAACTGACAATTAGTGACTTTCATCACAGAAGTGCAGTTACAGCATGGCAGATTCAAGGTAACATTTTAGTCTTTCTATCCCAAGCCTGACCCCATTTCTGCTTTCTTGTGCATACAGTTCTCTAAAGCAGTGGTTCTCAACCCTTTTCGTTTTGGAACCCATTTGCAAAGAGCAATGGCTTGGTCCACCCCACAAGGCCTTGCCGGTGCCCGACCCACAGCGCCCCATCCCCCCTTGCCCTGCCGCAGCCTTTGCACCCAACCACCTTTCCCCAGGCCCATCAGGCACCTGCCCCCCTCCACACCCATCCCCTCCACATATGCACACATGCAAACACTGCCCACCCCCCACCCTGGCAGTCCCCAATCCTCCAACCCCCACTCCTCATACCCTTCATCCGGCTGCTGAGGCTGCTCCCACAACCCTGCTGGCCACATACTGGCCATGCCCCAAGCAGCCCCTTGCAGGCTGGCAGCATTCCAGCTTGCAAGGGGAAACCTGCGCATTCGTGTTTTTCTGGCACTTGCTCACAACCCTTTAAAATATTCTTGTGACCCACCTTTGGGCTGCGACCCACAGGTTGAGAAATGCTGCTCTAGAGCACACTAACCCACTTGGGAAGGAGCATGAAGTACCAATTTGCTGTGCAAATAAGTTCAAGCCCAAACCAGTGTAGTTTTGTAATAGTTTGCTAAAATTTACAGAGGAATAAAGACTTCCTTTTCAGGTTAACATGGGCTACAGAAATCTATACGTCACACTCATCCAGCTGAAGGAAGTTCCCACTGGTTTCCACTGACACACAAAGGCAGGTAAAATTTATGCCATTTTATTTTTCCTCTGATTCTCTCATTTACTTCAAGAGAAACTACTGTTTTTACAGCACTTTGAAACCACACCAATCTTCTCTAAATGCCTATAAGGATTGTCCTCATTTTACATACGAGGAAAGTGAAACAGAGAGGTTAAGTGATTCAGACAAGGTCACACCAAGAGTCATTGCCAAAGTCAGGATTAAAATTCAGAACTTCCTAATATCCAGTCTTCCACTTAGCTTACTGTACAAACTCTCCCTTTTATCATTCTTCTTTCCACTGAAACTTGCTCTGAAAGCTCAGGCCATTCAGAGCTTCTGAAGTTAACAGGCTTGTGCTGCAAAGAGACACATTGCTAAATGCACAGTTAACATCCAGAGACAGTGAAGAGCTGTTAGTACTGACGAACATTTCAATTTGGCAATGAGCTGAATGTTGCCATTTGAGGCAAATTAAGAGTTGTGTTTCCACTGGCCTTTGTCATCACTTAAGACTCCCACTTCTGTCATATTTTTAATAGCAGTCTTGCACATAACATCCACCACACTCTAGGCTAAATTTCCTATTTCATATCGTAGCCTTGAAAAATGGTGCCGACTGAGATTCAGTGGGGAACAACTAAAACTTGCAATTAACTGCAAACAATTAACTTTAATTTCAACTGGGAACAGTACACTTAATAAGTAGGTTGAACAGGAGTCAAGGGCTTCTGAAAGGTTTTTAGAAGTTTTTCTCTCCCACTCATGTCCCAAAAGAAAGCTTGGACAAAGAACAAAATTCATCCGGACTCTCTCAAGAGAACGCCCAGGGAGACTGCACTTGTGCAAGACGTGTTTCACTGACTAGGCGATCTCCCACTAGTCTGTTAACATGCTTCCAGATAAGACAACTTTTTATAAAGATGAAACTAGCGTTTTTAGCTACAAAGTACAGCCAGTGCTTAAGTGATACACCAAACAATCAAAGAAATATTTTAGTGTCAGTCCCTAAAATAGTTTATGGAGTAAATAGTGCTTTGTTAATGTTACAATGCAAATCTGAATACAAGGTCATAATGAATCATATTTTTGGTGGAGAGATATCCCAGCACATTCAAAGAGCTTTCCCTAACACTCAGGAGAAGGTTAAAGCACTTGAATTCCACAACAATAGACATGGTAGAAATGCTAATGGGTAGTGAGGATTGTAACACTGCCTGCCCAATTCTTTGATATGGCTGCTTGCCCTGCGTCAAGGTTAGTAAAGAGAGGACTTATTTTGCTGCATCAGCTCCCTTCTGACCACTAGGGAAGCGCACTGAAACAAAACTGAAGCACAGCACTTTGGGAAAGAGACTGAGACAGGGAAAAACTGCTTCTAACTTCATAACCAGGTCCTACAACGGGACAGGAAAGCATTAGATTCAAAGAGGGGGTGCATAGTTGTTTTCAGGGAACATCTGCAACCTCGCCAGGAATCCATACTCTCCAGAGAGAACTTGAAAATCTGCCTGGGCCTAGATGCTGGAAATGGGTGGCACTGACAGTCTTACTGTGATTAGCTCGACTGGCAGAGCTAATCAAATCTATACCATGATGAGTAAACTAGGAACGAATGGACTACTGCTGTTAGTCTGCCAACAAGCAAATGATGGAAGAGGAATGCTTGGAAGGAATTCTCACATATGATGCCTGTGAAGTACCATGATAACAGACAAGAAAACAGCTGGCAAAGGTGTTTTGCTTTAGGAATTACTATCCAACCTATCAATTTACCTTTTAAAAAGTGTTTCAACAAAGGTAAGCATTAGAGACTTTTCCAGATGGAGTTTAACAGCTGCATTTATAGGCATCACTTGCACAGAAGATCCTGGTATAGTTTCTCATTGAGCTCAAGGCCTATTTTGAACATTATGTAAAAATGAAATGGCTTAATAACCACACAAATCATGAAAGAAATGCTGAACAGCAAAACCCTACTATTTTAAAAAGTGCCGTCTCCAGTTCCTCTCTGGCCTTCAAGTAGCCAGAAAATATTGATGGTGAGTCAGTGTACGTGTGCATGGGGGCACACACACACTTGGAGGCAGACTTACAGCATAGCAGAGGCAGGATTTCAGCCTAAGCACAGAATGGTTAACAACATATGAAAATATGACATCTAAGGAAAAGTTGGAAGAATTGGGGCTATTTAATCTGGAGAAGGGAAGACTACAGGTGAATTTGATAACAGCTTTCAAAAACAAATTAGGTTTTTATAAAGGGGTGGCGACGAACTACTCTCTGCATCCACAGGGCACAAGTCATAACAGTCTTAATCTGGAACAAGAGAATTTGAGTTTGGATGTCCAAACAAATGTTCTAACTCCAAGGGTGATTAAGCACTGTCACAGATCATCTAGAGAGCTGATGCAATCTCCATCTTTGGAAGTTTTCAGTGCAGCTTAGACAAACATTTTGCCTGGATGATTCAGACAAGGACATTCCTGCCTAGAGCTAAGAAGTGGGCTAGCTGAATTTCTGCGGCCCTTCCAGCCCTAGATTTATGATTGGCATGATTTCATCATATAGATTTTTTTAAAAACAAGAACCAAATTAGCTAGCCAATGATAAACAGACACAGGCAGAAAATGGTTTTTATACCCCACAAAAAAACCTGAGATTTCAAAGCTTCTCTTACTCCAAACCCAAACCCTTCAATAATGTTTGATGAAGAGACGACAAAAACCATGCAGAACATCCCAAAGGCGTGGGTGCTCACCTGTAGCATAAGTTCAATGCCCTACACTGCCACTTCTGAAATGAGCTCCCTAACCACAAGACTATGAACTCATTCACTCTCTCATTCTGACCCAATAAATGTGAAGAGCAGAGCCTGATCTCAGAGAAGCCAATAGCCTGAGTTAGGACACTGCTAAGACACACAGACAGGTTCAAGTCCCTTTCCTCTGTCCAACTGGGTCCTAAGTGACTGCCTTTACACAGGATCCTGGCTGCTCTGCATTGGGTCTTTTCCCCAGTCTTCATCTGCTGGGACTAAGGAACCCTTTAACACTGATACGTTCTCACAAAACGTTTCCATTTTGACAAAAAGCCATTTTGTTTAAAAAATGCTCTCAGCCACTCTTCTAGGGACAGATTTCCACTATATATATTTTTGTTTGTTTGTTTTATTTATTTATTTATTTTTAAATAGAAGGTAACAGCAATTTGGTTTTCTTACTATGCAAAACAAAATGGTGGACTGATTTAAATCAAGCAGACATACATGGTTTAAAGTAATTTTAATCCTGCTTTTTATTTGTACTTTATAGTTATTTTAATATGGAAGACTTCATTGTCATTGGTTGATATAATCATTAAAACATATTGATTTACAACCAAATATAACATTTTCAGGAATAGCAGGAAACTTGACCTTTAGACTGAGCTGACTGAATCAGAAAAACAGCTAAGAATTTCAAAAATGGTGAGGGGGCTGAGGGACATGACTTCTGAGGAAAGACGGAGGGAACTGAGTTTATTTAGTCTAGGGAAGACAAGACTGAGTGGAAATGTAATAGCAGCCTTCAGCTACCTAAAGGGTGGTTCGAAAGAGGATGGAGTTGGACTATTCTCAGTGGTGGCAGATGACAGATCAAGGAGCCATGGTCTCAAGTTGCAGCAAGGGAAGTTTAGGTTAAGATTATCAGGATGAACTTTCTCACTAGGAGGGTAGTAAAACACTGGAACAGGTTACCTGTAAAGGTTGTGGACTCTCCATCCTTGGAGGTTTTTAAGACCCAGATAGACAAAGCCTTGGCTGGGATGATATAGTTGGGGCTGGTCCTGCTTTGAGCAGTGGGTTGGACTAGATGACCTCCTGAGGTCCCTTCCAACCCTAATTTTCTGCTTCTGTAACTAAGTTTTGGTGCCTTTTATTTGTTCTACCTCCACCAAGGAAAAGAAAAAAAAAAAAATCTTCTCTAAATTAACATGGTATTTTTACCTCAGCAGCAAATATGACAGCTGGCAGTTGGCTTGGGTCTCTACAGAACAGTTCTCACACTGTCAAAATCATTCAAACTTCCTTAGTTTAGATGCTAAAAACACACACTCAAATTGCCATTAAATCCATCATGTTTCAAAATGTTAAGTATAAGAGTTAGAAAACAGTTCAGTATTTGAAAGCACCCTTAAAACTATCTGAATTAATGCCATTCACTAAGCAGACTAAAAAGTATCAAGCATTTCAAACATCATCAGATTAGCTGTGAGCACATTTTCAGTATATATTTCAAAAGGGGCAAAAGTTGCAGGTGTTTTTTATAGTCTTCAAATGGCTCTTTGTAATTTCTTTGCGTCTCTCCTTTCACCATGCAACCAAAAAACGTTTACACCTTACCCATCATTTTGAGTGTAACCAGTTACATATGGTACCCAAAAAACACTGTCAGTTTCTGGGATTATTTTGTGACAAACTACGTCTCAGTTTTTACTCACAGAAGGTAGGGTTTTGTTTTTTTTAAATAAGTAACTTCAGCAACTATCCACATGGTATCATTAGCTACTAATAGCTAATGACGGAATCGTTAGCTACTAATTGAACAAGCTCATTATAAAGCATCTACGTTAGAATTTGTGCTGGTTTAGAAGCGTTACAAGGGAAAAAGTCACAACAAATCAACACCAAAATACTAAGGAGTTTCTAGTGGCTACAGACCTGTGCTTCTGCCACAATTACTCTACAAGAGCAAAATTAGAAGGATATGGCCTCTCAAACTACATACAAACACAAATATTCAACTATTGGTGTCAAGTGTCAAACCAGCACATATCTGTATTCACTAGAGGACAAGGTAATATAATCAAATGTCAACATAGTAACATGCCATCTTTCAAGGCCACTCATCTTCTGATCCAAAAATAATTCCACACACTATGCAATTATAGGATCAAGACTTGAGAACAATATACTAATTGCTGAGAAGGACTGATCAAACATAGTAGATGGCCATACACATTTCTAAACCCAGCCCTAACAGTAAAAAGCTCCCACACAACTGCACAAGGCCTAGCAAAACTCTTACCAAGCACAAGATCAACAACCACAAACTAACTGCAAACTGGGAAAACACAGAGCACAATACAAAAAGCACTCATGAACAGCATGTGAAAGGATGAGTTGAAGGAAAGAAACTGTCCCAAGCCAAAAATAAAAAGGAAATTAAGATAACTATTACAGAGACAGTTAAGAATTGTAATTTTCCAATTAAAAAAAAGTGGGGGAAATCCAAATGTAAACACAACAATGAGATGCAAATGCAACAAATGCTATCACGCTATCCAGACCCTACGACACCAAAAATATATAAAAGTGACCCACCAGGAATGGACTCCTAAACACTACTGTGAAATCCTATGTAAATTTTGATACATTTCCTCTATTTACATAGCCGAAGTTTGGCTTTTTTTACTTCTTTTCCCTTTAGCAAACAACAAAACCATTTTGAAATGCAGGTTTCCTTCACCAGCTGCTGGGGTTGGGTTCCTGAAAGTTCCCGTGGTTGGCAAGACAAAAAGGTTATGGGAAAAATGGCAGGTGGCGGGCTGACGCACGCCCATGGAAAGCCGCGGTTACTCAAAACTGTATACCATGGTAGCCAAAATGGTATACAGCATATTAAGCATGGATACTCAAAACCGTGGTTGGGGAGGGAAACCTGTACGCTACTGTGAGCAAGGTACTGCAACGTGATCGGCACGATTTTCAGTGGACGTTTAAACTTTATCTTTGTGCTTCTCTACAAGTGCAAGGTGCCTTTTTCAACTTGGTGGGAACCCTGTCAGTCCAATACAAAAGTCTCAGCCTCAGAAACCCTTGCCCTTTTCAATGTGAAAACAGGAGCGTGTCTGACGTCCCCAGCACGGGTTTGGCAAACCATGGACTCGTCAGGTGCGTCCTCCCAGGAAGGGCGGGAGCGCCAAACCCTCATCAAGGCCTCCCTCTTGGACCTTAATTACCCCCCTGACCTTAGCAACAAGCAGCACAATCCTAACCCGACTGACACCTCCTCGGATTTCAGCCCTGAGGAGCCTGGTGCTGTCAGCCACCACCCTCCAGGGCTGATGCTTGTGTCCAAACAAACAAGCACGGCACCTTAAAGGGGGAGGGGAAGAATAAAGGGGGGAGGGGGGCGCCTGAGTAGCCAGCCCGGGCGTCACCTGAACCCACTTCTTCCCCAGCTCTGATATGTCAGCTCCAGGCCCCGGGACCGCTTCACCACCCCCGCCCCGACGTACAGAGGGTCAGAGCGAAGCCCTAGGCCCGGGGGATCCCACCGCCCCTCGGGCCCCGTCCCTGCCCCGCGCACTCACGCCTGCCGCCGAGCGATGAGTCGGTGCATGGGAGTCGCCATCTTAGCCCCTGGGCGGGAAGTGATGGACCCAGCGCGCGGCATGCCGGGCAATTCCGCCCTCCTCCTCCGTCCCCATTGGGGGACCGCCGAGCGGCTGCCACCGAGCGTGAGCCGCCGGCGGGCTAGAGAGGCCGCGCGCCGGGACGGTCCCCGCCTCCTCTCTACTCCTCCCCGCCGCCATGTTGGCCGGGGGGCGGGGCTGACACAAGCCCCCACCCGAGGCGGACACAGCCAGCGCCGGCATGACGTCACTGTGACGTCATAGTAAGTTTCAGGGGGTACTGGCCCCACAAGCCGGGGTTGTTGCTGCGGCTGTGCTACAGCAAGGGCTTGAGGCCAAGTGCTGGATCTGTACTGGGGTGAATTTGGTTTGGTAGCCGTGTTGGTCTGAGACAAAAGGCAAGGCAAACATCTAGACCTCTTGGTACACCAATGATGCCTTGTATTAGATAGACCAACTAGGGAATCGCAAAAGTAGCATTCTGTATATCGCTGGTCTGGTACCAACTATCATTGGTATCATTGCTGAACCAAGAGGTCTCGATGTTTGCACTTCGTATCTGTACCTGTCTGCATCACGCCGACAGTAGCATTTCAGTGTCTTTTTGACTCAGGGTCAAAACTTATAAGAATTTGTCATGGAATAAGAGGAGCGGGGAGGACGTCAGCTGCTCTGAAAAGCAAAAATGGGATCTGAGATGCAAATAGGACTTGAGTCCCTTCCCCCAAAGCTGCGTGAGGTAGCGGAGGTCTGGTGCAGTGGGTGGCAGGCAGGCTGCATGCACCTAAGGAAGACGCCAAACCTACATCTTCGTGGTCAGACCTGTGAAGTCTCCACTGCCCCCTGCAGCTCTGCGGGGTGGCAGGGCTCCACTCAGCTTTAGGGCCGAAACTGTACAATATTAGAGGTGGTCAAAAATGTTCTAAAGGAGATTTGTTCTGTTTCAGTAGGTTGTTACGGCGCGATGCACAGGGCTGGTGCTAACAAGGGGACTGTTTAATCTCAAATCCTTTTCTTTTATGGTATTTAAAAAGTATATCTTGAGTTAACTTTTTAAAAGGATGCTGTGAACTCACTTTGGACTCAAGTGTGAAGGTTTGTATGCACGAGGAGAAAAAATGTGTTTTAACAAGTCCAAAAAATGTCAGTCAAGAAAAAGTAGTTTTTGTTCTCATAAACATCTCCATGCAGTGCTTATAATACCTACTTTGATCACAGAGAACAAGGAAACTAACTCTGAACAGAAAGGAAAATGACTTGCAATCTCAGATGACTTTGAAACTGAATCACAATTATAGGATCTACAGGGTGTTACCAAATGGATTTGTCTGAGCCATTCAGCACACTAGTGGTGATGCAGCAAGAGTTTCCATACATTGTCAAAAAAAATCCCCAACAAAAGAACAGCCCTGCAAACTATTACTTATGCAATCAAAAACTTTCAGACTCATTCCTTTTGCTGTAAGATTTGTTATCGGTGGATCAAGGACCCTTAAAGGAGTTTGCAGAACATGGAGCTGGCCATTGAACATTTTGAATTGAGAGCTTCGTTGCCTTTTTATATATTGATGGAGATAACATTTTTTGTATTAAATTAGTTTTTTTATACTTATAGGTTTTTTTTATCCTACCAGGCTTTATAGCTATGAATGATTGGTGTGCAAGTACACTCAGACTCACATATTATATTTCAGACAAAAAAATACTCGTCCTTCACTTACAAGGTTTTCTTAGATTTGTTTACATGTAATTTAAAATATAACCAATGGAAAGATTTATGCAACTACCTGAGCCAATCTGTTTCCTTTTGTTTGTGTATGAAGAGAATCCACTAAGATCTCTTAACACATACAGGCCTTTTGTTCTATAATGAATCTCAACTAATAGAATTACACAAGATAAATGATATGGAGAGAAAGATATGGTTTGAGTTACTTCTGATGTCACATGCCACCACTTAGGAATGACTTGAGGTATTGACAAGAGCTTGACTGTGTACTGAACTCCAGAGCCCCAGAAATTGAAACAGGAAGCCAAAACGGAGGGTTTTCAGTTTTATATAGGTGATGCTGGGGGTTAGGGTCACAGGCCAATGGGCTAAAGAGATGGAGAAAACCACAGGTGGATACACATTAGGGTAAATATTCAGGATATACATAGCAGGTAACAAACAGTGACTTAGCTGTGAAACCATTCAGGGGCAGATAGCAAGGTAACAGGGAACATTAACAACGTTGTATATATGCTGAAGACATTTCAGACCAGGAGTCAGCAACATTTTTGGGAAGCATGCCAAAAAGACCCCAACTTCAACTTCTAAGATGTTGGCATACCAGAGACGGGCAGCAAGGGAGATGTGAGGGGCCTGATCCTAGTTGTGGCCTCACAGCCCCATCCCTTTCCCTGCTGTCCGTCTGGAGGCGTGCATGCACCCACCACCAGCAACAAGCCAGGCCAGGGCTCCACAGACCTCTGTGCAGCGACTTGCAGTCTCCCAGCTGCTTGCCACAGCCAATATGGGTTCTGAGCAGGCTCCTGCCACCCACTATGGAGCCTGGGCTGCTTGCAGCAGGCAACTGCGAAGTTGCAAGCTGTTGCACTGAGGCCTGCAGAGCCCCAGTCTAGCTTATGGCTGGTGGTGGGTGCATGTGCGTCTCCAAGCCGACAGCAGGGCAGCTGCAAGGGACCTGATCCTTGTTGCGGCAGTGCAGCTCTGGCCCCTTCCCTACTGTCTGCTCTGAGGGGCACATGCCAAGCAAAATGCCTTCATGTGTGATGCACATGTGCCAGGGATTGCCAACCCCTGCTTTAGACCCTCCCTCAACTCCAGAGGGAGCTGCAAACCAGCCTTTGCTCCCACAGAACACTACTGTCTACCCAAGCTCTACTCCTGAGCTTGGCTGTGGTGGCTTGCAGATTCAGCTCTGCTGCTGCTTTTAGCCTCTGCCATGAGTCTCTCCAGCTGCTGCCTTTCCCAAGCTGTTTCACTGCAGTCCTAGCTCTCCTTTGCTTCCTTTCTTCCCCAACAGCCTTATGGGAACTGTAGTTTAAGCTACAACATTACAGTCCATTACAACTGTAAGTATAACAATTCGATAATAACTACACCCTGGTTTCTTCACATAAGTAGTTAATAAGAATTATAAGCAAGCATGTACCTGAGCTCTCAAGGAGATGTGACCATGTGGAAAGTCTGACATGGTATTAAAACTGTCAGATCCAAAGATATATTAGATAGTCCCCATCTTACAGAAAGGACTCATTTCACTCCTTCACAATTCTGGTATTTACTTGGATGTTTTCCACTTATTCCAGCTCTTAATTGGTATCAGGCCCAATTTTATGCACCTCAGTAACAGAAAAGAATACATCACTTCAACAGAAAAGATAAACTCAGACTTAAATATGAAGCCATGATCATGGTTCACTAGTATATATATAATCTTTGCAAAGAGTGAGGCTAGTAAGTACCAATATGGCATATGTCCCTGTATAAACCAAGTTCTGTAATGGTTTGTAAATAAATACAATGATGGTACGCCTGGGAATCATGAGGAACATTCTTTGCTCCACTTCATGTGGCCCAGGGAGTGGATTCTTCAGCTATTCTGGCAGCAGCTGGCACTATTGGCTCTCATACTGCCTCCATATAGCCTCTGGCACAGGATAGGAGGCAAGGAGAGATGGAGAGCAGGAGTTCACCCTTTTCCAATTGTGCTCAGCTAGCAGGCAGTCTTTTGGGAACCAATGCCAGCTGACACAGGTTAAAGTTGCCCTTACCTTAACTTTAATGAAACAGAGAATCTGGCTCCCTACATTTGCCTTGAAATCGTCATTTTGGAAAACATTGCTGTCTCATGAGATAAAAGGCTCAGGTGACATTAGAAATTGAATTTAAAACATCCAAAAAGGTTGTTTTTATAATGCTATATAAGACAACTTTAACACCAGTATCCTAGGAGCAATTCACATCCAGACTTTAATTCAAAAAGATCATCTATATAACATGATCATTGTCACTTATTTTAAGTGTTTATATGCTAATTGTATCTACTGAAATATGTGTTCATATAATTCTTAGAAATGTGTTAATGATGTATTTATATGGGGGTTGAAAATAGCCTTACAAATGTTTTGGTGGTATTCACCCAAGAAATAGTAGAGTTCCAGCTCCAAGACAAAATATAACAGGTGGGCATATCCCTGCAGGGGAATGGGGAAAGGAGAGGGTCACCAGTAAACACAAGCCTCTCCACTCTGTCAAGGTGGTAGTCTGTGGAGGGGAATTTTAGTACATGTTGCACCCTTGGGAGAAGCCTGCACATGACATGTTTTATGTGAGGTGCCATTCCGCATCGACAACCACATGAATCTTGGCAAAGGAGAAACCTGTGTGCAGTGGCAAGGGGATCCAAGACAACTGAGATTACTCCTCTATTGCAACCTTCGTCCACCTTCACAACTGTTGAGAAGTACGTCTTCTGCATCCAGCTGCTCCACCATTGAGGTCTTTGTGTTGTGGTGGTCTGCTCTTCATCTGATATCTCACCTTTGACCTTAGTGCCATGGGTGACCCTACCAGAAATACTGGACTCCCAACAGTGTTGCTCTTAGGTCATTAGGGTCATTGAATACAGAATGGATGGGAACCTTTTCAATCTCTCCTGCCTCCGTGCCAAAACCATAGCTGTGAAGGTTGGGTGACCTAGAGGGACCACCTGAAAAGCCTAGAATGCCATCACTAGTGCTACTTCCAGAAGATCCTTGGCATATAGAGGGAGGATCATCGCTAGGGCCCCACTGAATTCACAGCAGAAATGGGCTGCACTTCAGCTCCTTTCATCTTTCAGGTTCCCCTGTGCAACCCTCCCTGCTGCTGCTCGGTGAAGGGGCCCCAATTGTGGCTCACGCCTGATCAGTGGGGAGGAAAAAACTGTGGTTTTAAATATGGTGCTGGTCTTGCATCCTACCACTGATTGGCTGAGGGGCCCCAGTGGCCTTGCTGCTTGC
This sequence comes from Alligator sinensis, assembly GCF_000455745.1. Lineage (NCBI taxonomy): Eukaryota > Metazoa > Chordata > Crocodylia > Alligatoridae > Alligator > Alligator sinensis. Next base: position 1,449,329 of record NW_005842067.1, on the reverse strand, counting down.
TGCTGACCGGCAGGGAGGCAAAAACGGTGCCATGTTTAAAACCATGGTTTTTGCTTCCCTGCTGATCAGGAGTGAGCTGTGGCAGACAGCCACCTTTGTTCCTCCCCCAAAAACTCTGCTATGTGACAATTGTGATTAGGATGGGCCCAGAAGAGGATACACACCTTTACCCTATCTCTTTGGGTAACCTGAGCTGGATACATTCCTGAGGGAGGGGGGAAACCTGCTTCCTCTGCCTACGTGACTGGCATCACATACCTGGATGAAGGGCTTCCTTCTGGTGGGCTAGAGTCTGCCCGGCAACTAGTGATGCATTTCAAATTGGTTGGCTCACAGCCAACAGGTGCTGGCCTCCATTGGACCAGGTGAATGAGGTCACAAGGGCTATAAAAGTTAAGGACTGCCCAGGAGTAGGGGAGGCAGCAGCCATGAGGGATACTCAGGAACAAAGAAGAGCTGTACCATCTGAAACTTGCTCTCTCTCTCAAAACTCGTGATCAAGGAACTGCCTGCCTCTAGAGGGATTCTCCACCTGCCTCTGGATGATACTTGTGAGTAAGCTAACTGAGATCCAGCTAGAGATATAGCTTGCAGTAACTCAGATGTGAGATCAAAGGCTACCCCAGCCACAGGAGTTTGCTGTATGGGATTTCTCTGATATTGCTCTACCCTGTACCCTATTCTAACCCTACCCTCTGTAACCAATAAAGTTCTCCTTTGTGACTGGTATAGGAGGGCCAGAGGAAACACTTTTTAAGGACACCCTCAAGACAAACATTAAGAAATGTGATACTGATACCACAAATTGGGGAAAAACTAGCTCGAGACAGGGCTACATGGTAGCACCTTGTGAGAGAAGGCACATCTTACTCTGAGGAAAATCATTTCACCCTGGAGGCAGAAAAATGACAGAAACAGAAGGAAAGGAAACAAGACTGAGAATTCCATGGTCCACCCCTCCCTTTAACCACCATCTGTGGTGTTTGCCAGAGAGTCTGCAGCTCTAGGATTGGCCTTCTTGGCCATCAATGGACTCATCTACAACCCTTTACTTGACTCGTGAGAGTGATCATTCTCGAATGTGAGAGTTTGCTGACAACAACGGGAAAAGGAGAAACTGAGTTCAACAGTAAGAAGAAACATAGCTAGTAACTGACTAGTAATATGCTTAATTTGCAACTTCACATTTTAAAGTATTTTATAGATTGTACTTGAGCAAAATATAGAAATATGAACATGTAATATATCAATATGCTACACTGTTTCTGTACCCATATCTAAATGCTCTATTAGAAACACTATTTCTGCTGAATTCATTCAGGTGTTCTAGTATTTTCCCTAGTTATATTTCTGTTCTGGTAAACTTAGCACATATGGCTTGATCTCATGGGTTACTGAGCACCCTTCATTCTTATTTCAATCAGCAGAAGTTAAAGGCATTTCACATGTCACAGAATCGGGCCCAGACTACTTCTAGTAAATGTGAGTGACAAGACTTCCTGCCAAGCAGTCACACAAATATGTGCCTTATTAATAATACTAATGATAACATCTTGATACCACCATAACCAATTAAATGTCTCATACAGCAGATAAACTAGTAAGAGATGTTGTTAGACATAAACATCTGCTTATCAGTGCTAATTACTATGTGACTCATTGTGGAATATAATGGCAGCTCTCAGCTCCAAACATTTGAATTGTAGTGTCTCATGCCTGGTTACTGTTTCCCTACCTGTCATATTATACCTGCTGCTTTACCTTTCTTCCTCATGGCATTTAATTGCTCTCCCTGTCTGGGTGATGCCTTGTGTTACTCTGTGATTACTCCCATACGAGTCATGCATCTTAAGTGATACCGAATGTATGATACTTCATTCAGGATTGCCTTCTGTAGCATCTAATGCTTGCTCATAGGTCCTACTGTCAGTATCTAGTGTTTAGGTTTGTTTTCTAAGTCTTTATTGGCAACACCTCACTGCTGATGGTAAAAGTAAGAATGGAGAACTTCCCATTTCACGGAGGTTCTGGATCTGAGAAGCTTCCCCAAGAAAGCAAGGTCACTTGCAATGAATCATTGTAACCGTCTTGGATTTATGGTAAACTGTTTTTCTGCTGCCCATTTTCACCACTGTCACTTACCCTTGCACAGAGTAAGTTGATAAAATACACTGATAAAGATGTCTGAATTCTATCTGTATTAACACTCCGATTATTCCTAGCACTGATATAACACTAGTATTAATGAACCTGTGCTTGATTACCCTAAAGTTGCCAGGGTAGAGAGGACCTCTAATCAAAGAGTGCAGGATCGGTACCAGACAGTCATGTACCAAAATACTACATAAGGTATAATATATACTACCAAAGTGCTGTGCATTTTTACTTTCTATGAACATTAAACTTCTAGTAGGACTGTCTACTTGAAATCCTTTGTCTATAGGAGGAAGGATTTAAAGGAAATCTGAGGAAGCCTGTAGGAAAATCTGAGGGCTTCCAGATCTGCAGGTGCCTGAGGCTTGACTGACTTCTTGAAATAAAAATAGCACTGTGTCTTTATAATGTGTTCATACACTGATTGATATACAAGCAGAATATGACTTAAAGCATCATCCAAGCTCCCAATTGAATGTGCAGCGTCATGGCACAGTACTCCGAATTCTCCAGGGTGGAGGATGGCTCCAGGGAGCAGCTTCTACTCAATGAACTGTGTACATACCATAATTCCTGCCTTAGCATGTTAGGCTTCTATTTAAAGCTGCAGTATAATTAACCTATTTCTAAATGTGCTGGGCAAGGAAATTACTTTCTATGCTTTGTAGGAGGGGTGTTGTCTGCCCGGAGTGGAAAAAAACCCAAGGAAGATATCATTAACTGCCAATCATATGAACACTGAGTAGCTCTGTATTATTTCATCAAATAGAACAGGCAGTGGGCACCATTTTGTGTTTTAGCATTCCTACTCCCTGCCCTTTTTAATGCAATTTTATTGCTTATGAAAGCAAGGAATCTGGACTTCAGAAAAATCAGACTTGGACTTGTTCAGGGAAATGATGGGCAGGATCCCCTGGAAGGCCAGCCTGAAGGGGAAAGGAGGCCAGGAGAGCTGGTTGTTTTTTAAAGAAACCTTACTGAGAGCACAGAAACAAACCATCCCAATCCACAGAAAGACTAGTAGCACGTATGGCAAAAGATCAGTTTGGTTTATCAGGGAACTCTTCAGTGAGCTAAAACACAAAAAGGAAGCTTGCGAGAAGTGGAAATTATGACAAACAACTGGGGGGGGGTATAAGTACTGCTGAGGCATGCACGGATGAAATCAGGAAGGTCAAAGTGCAACTGGAGTTGCAGCGGGAAGAGACGTGAAGTGCAACAAAAAGGGTTTCTACAAGTATGTCAGCAATAGGAGGAAGGTCAGAGTACGTGTGAAAAAGGCTAAGGAACTCAATGCTTTTTTCACCTCAGTCTTCACAGGCTCCCAGACTAGTGCACCTGGCAGCACAGTTTGGGGAGAAGGTGAGAGGTCAACAGCAGCAAAAGAACAGGTTAGGGTTTATTTAGAAAAGCTGGAAGTGTACAAGTCGATGGGACCAGACACAATGCACCCAAGGTTGCTGAGGGAGTTGGCCAACGTGACTGCAAAGCCACTGGCTATTATCTTTGAAAACTCATGGCAATTGGGGGAGATCCTGGATGACTGGTGTAGGCATGCATCTACTTTCCACTCTAGCTCCCCTCAGGACTCTCCTGCCACAACTTTTAGGATGGGAGAAAAGGATTGGATGTTAATCCTTAAGGAGGGGTGAGGTGGAGCAGACCACCCAGAAGGTAGTCACCCAGATGTTAACCTTTATTGAGTGCTGCTACTATTTAGGTAACCACTCCAATTGCCTTGTTAACGTGGAAGCCGCTGTTCCACCGCTCTGCTAATTGCCATCTTCCTCTGATCCTTCCCTGATCGCAGCAGTTCCCCTGCTGTCCCAGTCACTAGGATTGCTTGTCTCTGGGGCTTCCCTGGGGCAGGGCTCCCTGCCTCCCATGTGTCCTGCCAGCCTCCCGAGCCATCCATGCCCTTCTGGGTAAGTGTCCCCTGTCTCACCAGCTTCCCACGGATCTGTTGTTCCTCTGATCGAAGTTTCTTCCACTGTTCCACCGCTCCCCGCGGCCACTCTGCTCCTCTCTGGTGCCCCAAGTGCAAGTGCTGGTTCTCTTGCTCCACCTTTTAAGTGTGGCGGCAGCTATAATCACCCTCATCCTTCCCTGGTGTACTAACCCTCCACTGCTGTGCCCCAGCTCTCATTCACCCGTGTCCTGGGTTTACTCAGTAACAGGGCTTCTACTCAAGCCCGTTACAATTGGAAAAGGGCAAACATAGTGCCCATCTTTAAGAAAGGGAAAAGGGAGGATCCAAGGAACTACAGACCGGTCAGCCTCACCTCAGTCCCTTGAAAAATCATGGAGCAGATCCTCAAGGAATCCATTTCTAAGCACTTGGAGGAAAAGAAGGTGATTAGGAGCAGTCAGCATGGATTCACCAAGGGCAAGTCATGCCTGACCAACCTGATTCCCTTCTGCAATGAGATGACTGGCTCTGTGCATATGGGAAGAGCAGTGGATATGATATACCTTGACTTTAGCAAGGTTTTTGCTAGTCTCTCACTACACTCTCACAAGCAGCTAAGGAAATACATATTGGATGAATGGACTGTAAGGTGGATAGAAAACTGGCTGGATTGTTGTGCTCAAAGAATAGTAATCAATGGCTTGATGTCTAGTTGGCAGCCAGTATCAAGTGGAGTGCCCCAGGGGTCAGTCCTGGGGCTGGTTTTATTCTCTATCTTTACCAATGACCTGGAAGATAGGATGAAGTGCACCCTCAGCAAGTTTGCAGATGATACCAAGAGTAGTAGATACACTGGAGGGTAGGGATAGGATTCAGAGAGACCTTGACAAATTGGAGGATTGGACCAAAAGAAATCTCATGAGGTTCAATAAGGACAAGTGCAAAGTCCTGCATTTAGGACAGAACAATCCCATGAACCAGTACGGGCTGGGAACTGACTGGCTAAGCCGCAGCTCTGCAGAAAAAGATCTGGGGGTTACAGTGGACAAAAAGCTGAATATGAGCCGTAGTGTGCCCTTGTTTCCAAGAAGGCTAATGGCATACTAGGCTGCATTAGTAGAAGCACTGCCAGCAGACTGAGGGACATGATTATTCCTCTCTATTCAGCACTGTTGAGGCCACATCTAGAGTACTGTGTCCAGATTTGGGCTCCCCACTACAGAGCCAATGCAGACAAATAGGAGAGAGTCTAGTGGAGGGCAACAAAAATGGTTAGGGAATTGGGGCATATGACTTATGAACAGAGGCTGACAGAACTGGGCTTATTTAGCCTGGAGAAGAGAATGCAGAGAGGAGATTTAATAGCAGCTTTCAACTACCTGAAGTGGGTTCCAAAGAAGAGGGAGCTAGATTGTTCTCAGTGGTGGCAGATGACAGAACAAGGAGCAACAGTCTCAAGTTGTAGCAAGGTTACATATTAGGAAGACTTTTCTCACAAGAAGTGCAGTAAAGCATTGGAACAGGTTACCCAGAGAAGTTATAAAAACTCCATCCTTGGAGGTTTTTAAGTCCCAGGTAGACAAGCCTTGGCTGGGATGATATAGTTGGAGATAGTCCTGCTTTAAGCAGGAGGTTGGACTAGTTGTCCTCCTGAGGGCCCTTCTAATCCTAATTTTCTATGATTAAGGGTCTGGACACTAGAGAGTTCTGTTTATCCATAGATCTAGAACTGTGATTCTCAACTTTTTTAGACTCAAAGCACCCCTTGTTAGGTTCAAGGCACCCCTTGGAAAAATGCCAACCCTGTTTTCACTCATTTTTTGACTACAGAAAAATAATAGAGCAATTTTTTCTGATACAAAGAACTCAGAAATCCCAGAATAGGTCAAAATGTTCTAATACTACAGCACTGGCGACAAGTAGGGGGTGCATGTGGGTGCATGTGCACCCCCTCAAATCGGCCATACACCCCCTGGAAGCACCAGCCGCGAAACTGGAAGTACACTTCCACCCATGTACTACAGTATTTTAAATCTCTGGGTTTAGCTCGTGAATCATATTTGCACATTTAGCAGTACTAACATAGTGTAGCATCCTGTGACACCCTTGAAAGGCTCTCAAGGTACCCCAGGGTGCTGCAGCATCCTGGTTGAGAATCACTGACCTAGAACATCATAAACAGCAGCAGTGCAAGTTTTTCATCACAGCCTGGGAGGCACCCAATCAGAGGGGCTGTCATCTTCCAACACCAATTGCGGTAGTGATTTTCATGATGATTTTCATGATTTCTCATCTGTTCCCTGGGATTTGGACTGAGACTGAGCAAACTCATTTTGCAGATGTCACCACATAGACAGTAGATAATAATAACTTGTGGCGAGATTAAGAGAGAGAAGAGTTGACCCAGCATAGAGGTTACCAGCCTGTATATAGGACACTGGAATTAATGAGAGAGATTAATTCTCATTAATGAGAGAGAAAGCAAATATATGTTTCTTTTCCTGCCAGCTCTAGTGGTCCAAAAATAGGAAAGAGTAGTAGAAATCTTCTCAAGCTATGAAGCTTTGTCCACAATCTCAGCATGTGGTAGCTGGATGTTTCTCTTAAAATGAGGAACAGTGAAATGCTTAATCTTATTAACTCTGAACCATAAAATTACAAATGGAGACCTCCAGAGATGTGCTAATATGGTCGGCTAATGTCAGCTCATTATCAGCTACTTGTTCCCTCCTTTCTATCATAATAGAAAACTATGCGGATGTTTCATAAAGTAATGGGAATTTCCAAATAAAACCTTTTTATTTGGAAATTCATAAAACCATCCCACTCATCGGGAAACATTGATACAGTAGCAGGAAACATTGATGGTGGCATTGTCAAATGCACCCATTGTTTATGAGTATGTACAGGAATGATGCGGTCTAGTAAATAATTATTGCACACAAAATGATTTTATTTTGAAATTGCCATTACTTTCTGAAACGCCCTCATGACGCGGCGTTTTCCTCATTTCTTAGAAGTGGTGTCAAACCACAGTTCCTGTTTCCAAGCAGTGCCTATGCTCAGAAACTCATGCCTGGTTGCTTGATGATCTTTTTTGTGTAGTGCCATCTGGTGGAGAAAGCTTTTTAAAAAAAAAAAGATGAAACAATAATTTATCATATTCCCTAACATTATGATTATTATTTAAGTTTTACATTGCAACAGCATTTTGAGAACTAAAATGACTTGGCACTTCATTATATTAGGCACTGTACTAAACATACTAAAAACAGTAATCCCTGTCCCAAAAACTTTATAATCTAAATAAAAACACACCCACAATTCCCTTTTAAATAAATAGGTTTCACGCCTTTAAAAATCAGCCTAGATTAATTCGGTGTTTAAATATGGGTTTTTAACATAATTTCAGATGCAAGGAATTGAAAATGTTAACTAACAAAAGCACAGGATGACTTAAAAAGGAAAAGCCAGTGTTTCTAGTTGAGAAATAACGTAGCATTTTATACACTTGGACTTTTCGTTTTTAATATTGTCCTTTATGTTTTAAATCCTATCTTCACTGTCTATGAACATGATGCTATCATAACCTTTTCCACGGGGGGTATAATTGGTGTAATGTTCCCATGGAAACATATTGTTGTCATTCTAACTGTTTCCTTAGTAAGTGCCTGTGTGATGAGCGTTCCAAGCCTTGGCCTATAAAACTCAGTGATATTTTTAGACCCTCTGCTCACATTTCAGTGAACATTAAGTATCTTTGTGTGTCAACAGATCATAAACATCTGCTGGAGGGAGAAGCATGTTGACGTAGCAAGGACGTCATTTTGGCAGTTTGTGGAAGCTCTCATCACTAAAAGTAGCACTGGAATGTATTAAATTGGTTTGAAATGAGCCCACAGCATTTCTGTTCCAGAATAAAGGCAGCAAATTGTACTAAATGAAAAAGATCATGTAGGTGGACTTTGGATTTGATAACTGTATCCGGCAGTGTTGTAGTGAAGCTGTAGCTGTAATGGTCCAAGAATTATAGGACATGCAATTTATTCATCACTGTGCTTGCTTCCATGAACAACACGTGCCCCCTGGCAGCTGGGGGGTCACGGCGGTGGTGGCAGGAGTGTGGTGGCGGCGATGGGAGTGTGGCAGTGGTAAGCTGGAGCTCTGGCAGGTGCTGCCAGCACTGTTGGTGGCGGAGGGGTGACAAGCGCTGACCGGGGTAGGGGGTGCACCATCATGCTCTGGGGGTGCACGTACACCTCCTACACATCGTCCCTGCTTGTTTCTTTACTCAGACGCAATGAAGAATGTGTTGCACTCTAAAGCTTGTCTAACTTTATCCCAACCATATGGTTGGTCCAATAAAAGATATTACCCCCACAAAGTCTTTGCCTCTTACATAACTGTACCTGGAAACTTCCAGCTGTTGCTCCTTAGTTCAAATATGGCCCAGAATGGTAGTAAGTGAAAGCTATTACCTTTTGATGGATGGATACCTGGTTGCATTGGAAATTAATCCCTACGGGACAGCTGTGCACCCAGCAGAAACCACTGTAGCATTTTGAATGCTTGATGGTAGCTATCACAGAGATTATATGGACTGGGCATAGAAACCAAACTCTCCTCGAGTCACCTATACATGGTTCCCTCACTTCAGCTGGGAGGTTTATTGAACCAAGTCTTTCAACCAACCAATGAAGTACAAGGGCCATGAAGCGGGAACTTTCAAGGGGCTTGAAAGAGGGAAGTAATTTTTCCCACCTTATATTACCAAGTAGCAGCAGGCATTCTACAGTCTTTCTCTGTCTTCCCTACATATGTGTGTGAAGATTGATTCTGCTTATGTAATGGCTGTGAGCAGGCCCTCACTGCAACACTCAACTCTGAGCCCTCTGGTAAAGAAGATAGGCCTGTGGAGCACAGCTCTGAAATATATAGTACTCTTACGCTGGCATCTCACATCCTGCCCACCCATGCAGTAAAACTGGGCTGCCAGTGGGCTCATATGTCTATTGCTAGAAAGTAGGGCTGTGCGAAATGGCACAGTTCCATTTTGACCAGCGTTTCACCATTTCAATGGAACAGCGTTCCGTTTCGAATTTTGTTTCGATTCGAAACAGATGTTCCATTCCCTTCCATTGAAACAGTTTTGCCATTTCAATCGTTTTGATGTTTCACCAATAGAATATAATGGGGAAGGTCAAACCAGCCTATAACTTTGTCATTTCTGGCCTGCTTTGGATGAAACTTGCAGGAATAGTAGCCCCTTCTGAGAACATGAAGCCTGCCAAGTTTCACGGAGGTAGGTGCAGGGGGTTTGGGGAAACTGCACCCTAAAGTCTTGAAAGCAAAACTCATGTTGTATGTGTCAGCAGCTAGAGGTACAGGGCCCCAGAACCCCCCTGCACCGATCTCCTCAACAGCTGGCAGGCTTCATGGCCTCAGCAGGGGCTAGCATCCCTGCAGCTTTCATCCTGCTGCGCCTTAACACACACAGTGTCACCCATGTCACGAGTTTTGCTTGTCCGCAACTTGAGGTACAGTTTCCCCCAATTCCTGCACCTAGCTCCTTGAAACTTAGCAGGCATTGTTGCCTTAGCAGGGGCTACCATTCCTGCAAGTTTCATCCAAATCAGGGCAGAAATGACAAAGTTACAGGCTGTTTCAACCTTCCCCATTATAGCCTATAGGCAAAACGTCAAAACAGTGTCAAAACGGTGAAACGTTTCGACTTGCCTCGTTTTGTTTCAAGGCTGTTTCGATGATATCTGTTTCATTTCGATTTTGCTGTTTCGACCTTAAAACAAGTCGAAACAGTGTCGAAACAAAACTGGCAGTGAAATTTCACGCAGCCCTAGTAGAAAGCAGGATTTTCCCTGTTCACAGAACAGTCTTAAGGGAGTTTACATCTATAGGTTCTTGTAAAAGAAAAAGTCCAGTAGAATTACATTTTCCTCCCTCATTTTCTGAAGGGCCCATTTCTGAAGGGATTGTATTAGTCTCCCTGTGCACTGGGACTATGAAGTCAGAGAGAGTAGCTATGCTGCAAAAAGCATTCTTCTACTAGTGAATGGGTGTTTTTAGCCTTTATAATTTTTCTGTCAGATTTTATTCTGGGCAGTAATCACTGAACAGGAAGAGAACATTTCACTGAAATAGCATAATTCTTCCTTTCCCTGTGTCTCTTCACTGATCAGTGGGTCACAGAAAAGCCAAATGTCATAAGGAGGAGTGGAATCTTACGGGAGAAGGTCTTATCCCGCCTTGGGTTTGATTAGCTGCTGGGTGTTATCAGGGAGCATGTGAAAGCCAGCAATCACCTGCTTCTCAGATAAAAAGGCATCAAACAACTTTTAGTTACAGAGGATAGTCCCAGGATTAGGGAAAGAGAGAGCCTGAATGGGGTTCTCTAAGCAAGAGTTTCTTAACAGTGGGTCGCGACCCAAAAGTGGGTCACAAGAATATTTCAAAGAGTTGAGAGCTGTGACAGGGCAAAGTGACAGCAGGAAGGTACCTGCCCTTTCCGCTGCAGGAAGGGGGTGTGGGAGAGCTGCACGGCCAGGCTGGCAGCACTGGGGCTGGTGTCCATGCTTGAAGGCACAGGGTGGCCAGGCGACGCTGCTTGGGGGGCAGGAGGGGCCATGATCAGGCTGCCTGGTGTGGTGTGCCAGTGCCAGCCCAGGGCAGGGGGGTGCCACAGGCCTCTCCTCCTCCTCCCTCCAGCCCATGCCTGGGCCAGGCTTGCTCTACTGCCACCCACGTGAGCCAGACCGCCACAGCCACTGTGCTCTGGCCCAAGTGGGATGGAGGCAGCTGGGGGCCCCTCCATCAGGGATGGGGAGGACAGGGGGCTGCCAGTCAGAAGTGAAGGACACCAGCATGGCCTGGGGGTGCACAGGACTGGGGGTCAAGCACCAGCAGGGCCAGGGGTGTATAGATTGGGACAGGCCATGGATCTTTGCAAATGGGTCCCGGCAGGAAAAAGGTTGAGAACCACTGCTCTAAGCCAACCAGTGGAAGATACCACTTCTGTATACAGAAGTAGTGAAGACTTGAGGGAAAGCAGGGTGTAGTTGAATTGGTTTCATTGGTGGTAGAAAATAACAGATCTCTAAAGGAAGGGACTACAGTCTGCTACTCTGGGGTGCTTTATTTGGTGCAGTTAGCCTTATCTCACACAATTACGATATACGGCAAGAAAACATTAAGAAGTACAATAAACACCTCCTGAATACTCATGTACTCTAGAGGTCATTGTTATAATACACACCACTTTACATAGCTTTTCTGTATTTCTTTCCTTCTTTTTCTGTCTTCTTTTTCTGATCCAGTCTTTATACTTCATCAAATGTGATAACCTAATTAACAAACAATTAAAAAAAATCCTCTTTTAGCATGGTGAAGACTTACAGGAAGCAGAGTAAGAGGGTAAAGTATATTTACATTATTTCTCTCCCTACAAATTCTTGGGATGCTTGCACTGGGTGAAAAAAGATTCTCATGTAATCTTTCATACCACAGAGGGCTGGAATGCTCTGAGAACTGCGTTATACACAGTATGAGTCAGGTTAAAGTTCTGAGATACATTATATTCCTAATACTCTGAGTTCAAGAGATTGCAGAGTCCATTTGTGTTTGGTGGTCCAGGAATAGCACTATGAACCATATACTAGATGATATGCAACAACTATTTATAACAGCACAAAGACTATCTGTGACTGGTATTAGCTATTACTTATTTTAAGAACATATTAATTTTCATAAGTGGCCTGCATTAATGAATTGTAGGGCATGCCACAGTAAACAGAGTCTGGGGAACTCAGACTGGAACTGGGATATAGAACAGAGACATATTTTTCAGTATATAAGTATTTCTGTTTAAACAGACAAGGTTATTACTATGCAGACTATGGGAGATGGAGGAACCACTTAATCTGCTAGCTAGGCAATGATTTGTGAAAATCCCAACAGGAGTATTAACATAGGTTTTGCAGTTGAGGCAGGTAGCAATTAAGGATATATAATAGGTCTGATCATGTAAAGTTTGTAAACAATCATCTAATTTTAGGAGCATCCAGATGACGTTCTAGGGAATGATTGAAGATTTGCAGCCTTTCACACCTAAATGTAAAATGAAGAACCTTGTTAGAGAGAGGTCCATTGTAACTCTCCCAGATAAGATATTCATAAAGTTTGACAATTCAAGGGGCCTTCTTTGGGCAAGTACTGAGTACCCACAACATTACTAGTGAATGAGTGGGAATTTTGCCCAAGTGAGGACTGAAGAAATTATAAGGGCCTATTGCATCTCCATTTAAAATCAATGGGAGGATTTCCATTGGTTTTAGTGGGAACTGAACTATGTCAACAATAGGGGCTTCAAGATTTGGCTCAATATTAAAAACAAATGTATACTCTGATCAGACACACACACGCGCACGCACACACACACACACACTAGTTGAACCCGGCTTCACAGCGGAAGATTCATGATTTTTTTTATAACCTTTTGTCAAAATGATCATCATATTCACTTTATGGTTTTTGCATCATTGCCTGTTCCAACTTCAAAAGCTTTCAGACCATCGTTTCACAACCCAGTGATTTTTGGTGCCTCGGCACTATGGAATTTCCTGGCCACATGAGAGCTCCTTTGCACGGCAGAGTGTTCTGCTGCAATTGAGAGCCTGCGTGTAGGAGAGAGTTCCCGCCAATTTGCAGTTTCCTTTGCAGGATGCATTTCTTCTTTGCAGCACAGAGGTGCACGGTGCAAAGAGTTCCCGCCATTCGAATGTAAATTAGTGCC
>NW_005842067.1:1427272-1436412 GCF_000455745.1 Alligator sinensis | reverse complement strand
GGATTAACTGGCTTGGGCCCCGCCAGCTGGAACAACTCGTGTGGTTGTTCAGACGACCGGACCACCTGCGTCGTGATTGCAAGCGGCGTGAGTAAAGTTTTTTACAACCAATAAGTTGTGTCTGCCTCTCCATTCACCAGCCCGCCCTAACGTACGACCAATTTCTAACGCAACTCGAGTCGGCTCTGGCCGTCCGAGACACTTTCTTTTCTTGTAGACTGTAATTTAAATTTTTGACATGGGTGAGCTACCAACCCCCATGATCTGGCCTCCAGATATGGCCTCCAGAATAAGAGATTTAATTTATATAGATATACACACACACTTTTAAAACATTATTTTTTGTCTGCTATGATTAATATTCTCTAGTACACTGGACACCTATTCTTCCACTTCTATCATCATGAGCAAATCACCTATAATTTAACTGACAACATTAAGGCCAGTAATATAAAATTATTATTAAAACCAAGTATTTTGTGCAATTTTCAAACGAACAATTAGTAGGGAATACAGTATTATATCTTGCAGCTAGAAGAGCCACTGATATGGGATGTAACACAGTACTAAATAGCTCTATAAAAGACCCTTGCCCCTTATGACTTCATAAAAATTTATATAACAAACTGTCAGTTTATAGCCATTGAGGAGTGAACTTTGATTATGTGTATACATTCAGGACCATCCCCTGAATATACATATCATAGTTTATGTTGTTGTTATTACTGTTATTTACTAATTGTATTACAGTACCATCTAGAGGCCCCAAAAGACATCAGGATTTAATTGTGCTGGGTGCTGTACTTTGTAAGACAGAGACTCTTTCCCAATTTTCAGTTGAAAGAGAAAAAGATAGGTAAAAGTAGGGAGAAAGGAATTAATACTGCATTTATTTTACTGAAGGCAAGCCAAGGCATGGACAGACTAAGCCTAGGTCTCCTAAATTCTGATCTAGTGGTTGAAGGACAAGACCTTTGTCCTTTGGACACTGGTCAGTGATTTCCCAGTTATATTCATGGACTAAGTCAGATGTGTAGATTTTCTGCTTTTTCTTTGTTCAAGTTCATCGCAATGCCTGCTACTATCCTTGTGCAGATGAACTACTGCAACTTCAAAGCAAATGACATGGCATCCAATATATAAGTAATTAGAAGTAAATCATCCCCTTTGCCAGAAATATCCATGAGTTTCAGTCTATAGGGTTTTCTGAAAATTAAGCAATTATTTAATCAAGTTTCTAATACAGCCTCCATCTTACATGTTCCTGAATGTAATAATCAGCTGATTAAAAACAATACCAAATCATCCAAAGCTTGGGAACATTGTGTAGTTATTAAACTTTTATGATTTCATTTCTGATTTTCCTTTTACATTTCTAAGAATGTCTGTCAACAGAAGCAGCAGATCTGTGTTCAAACAGTCTGCTACAGGACACATGAAAGCCCACTTTTTTGCATGAAGGCTTTCTTTTTCTTTTTTTGTTTTTGGTCTTTTCCATAATCTATAATTAAATTATTGGTCATTCTTTGCATGTGGCCAAACAGCATAGGAAATACCCTGCCTTTTTGCTAATCTGAAATGATTACACATAAGAGCAGGAGCTAGACCTCTGGATTGAAATGTCTGACTTGTTTACTTATACACAGTTTGCAACAGAAACAACTGCAGTGTGACCAGCCAGCACGGATGGATCTAGGATTTTGAAAAGGGGGGTGCAGCTGATGCAGTGCATCATCACATATAACACAACACATTTGTATCCAGGTAAAAAGAAACTAAAAGCTTTACTAATATGCTAGAGGCCTAGGGATTTATTACTTAGTTTAAGATTGAAGCAAAAATAAGTATAACTTTACTGTAATGTGCATTCATTTGCTATGTGTTATTTGCTACAGTATGTGTTAAAAACACAACAAACCAGGCAAAATACACCCAAAAGATGTTGTTTCTTTAGTCCTGTAGTCATTAGAAGTAAATGTCCGTCTCCTTCCGATTCATGAAAGAAAATCAAGTCTTCTTGAGAATCGTGACTGTGTATCCAGTGCCTGACTGAAAGTTATTTCCACACCTGAGTTAATGGTCACTGGAGTTGATATTTCCACACTTGAGGTAATGTTTTTAGCTAGAGTTCAAAAAACACTGCAGAGCTGTGAAATAGGAGCTACCAGGAGCAGCTAGCAGACAGTGGAATTGCAAAAGAAATAGTAGCTTAACTAGTGGAACATTTAAGACCCTTAAGAAAGGAGAGGGGGCCATTAATACCTGCAGAATGAAGTTTAGAAGGAATCAGGCAGATTATAATGAGCCTTAAAGTCAAGTGAGTCCCCCACTGCTGTCTGAATAGAAATGCTGCAGCCACTGCCAGGCAGTTTGGTTTAAACTTTGGGTAGACCAGGAATCAAAGAGGGGTGCAATTGCACCACTGCACTCTCCCCGCCACCCCTTCCCTCCACCCAGATCCAGCATTAGCTGGTCTCTCCTCTTCGTTTCCTGTGCCATATCACAGGATTTGTTGTTTGTGATCCTAAACCTTTTTTGGTCTGCTTAAGGGCTTAGTTTGTATTAACCCTTTTGCATTTGTTACATGATTGCCTGACATCTCAGGGGACTGAAATCAAACATTCAAATTGTCCAGTTCTTTATTTCCATGCAACAAATACAGTCTAATAGGTCCAGATCAGGACTGCGTAAGACTTACAGGCATAAGTTGATTATGAATTTAAATCAGTGGGGTGCATCAGAGTAAAATCAATTGTATTTCCATGGGAAGAGAGGCCCAATCAGACCTTGTGTAAGGAGATTAAGTTTTCCTTTAACTAAAATGGTGTTTGCTTACACCAGGAGTGAACTTGATTATTTCTTAATATACAAAGGCATTTCTCTTTGCCATACATCCCTGTGTCAATAATAATGACATCAATGCAGTGAAATATGTGAAAATGTGTTAGACATCCATCCTGCCTATGGCAGTGACAAATGGGCATACTTTTCTAGCATAGCAGAGCATATGCAGTTTTGATTTATCATGCTCCAGCTTCTCTGGAATGATTTGATCCCATGACAGAATTATACTTCCCAGTTAATCACAAAATGAGAACATTACAGTTATGTGCAGCAATCAGCCAAAAAATAAGGCCTGGCTGTAATTTACTTGTATACCACTCTGCTTCCATATGGTACTCTAAAAACTTTTTCCCCATTTAGTAACATAAAATAATTGACTCAGACATAAACTGCACTTCTCAGAGGTTCAGATTTCTTTGTCAATTAAAAAATAAACACACTTTAAATACTTTTCAAGGCTGAAAGATGAGAAATCGTAGCCAAATTGACTCCTGGATAACTGTAAGATCGAGCTCTTTTCCATCAGTAGATCTCAAAGTGATTTAAAAAAAGAGGTCAGCAGCATTATTCCCATTGTAGACAGGGGAAACTGAAGTACATCTCAGGAAGTGATAGCCCAGGAAGCCAATGGCAAACCCAAAACAGAACCCAGGTTTCCCCAAGTCCCAGCCTAGTGTTCTCTGTGCACTAGAATCATGCAGGTGGGAGCTTTGCCTATATTACAGTGCTCTGAGGGTGGGGAAACAAAGGCGGAGCAGGTATAACCAAGCAAACAAGGTAAGGTCATGAATGCAAAGTGCAGGACATTTTTTAAAATACATTAGTTAAACTAACCCAAGGGCAGGTTAAACTTTCATCATTATCATGTCCAGACAGCTGGACAGTAACCCTCTTTGAGATAACAATTTTAGAAGAGTGAATAGTTCAGGTTCTCTTTTAAGCATCTGGAAACATACACATCATTCATATTTTATGAGTAAATGGAAATATGTACTACACAGTGCCTCAAATGAAGAAAATCCCCCCCTCCATTTGTATCTAAATTTTCTAGTAGCAAAATTGTGATAAACTGAAATAATTTACTCCAAATCAGTGCCTACTTCATAATTCCTCAGGAGGAGATAATAGTGTTTATTGATTAATTATACCAGCTATGCACCTCTTTCGGGAAGAGGGATCTACTCAGCTTCCCGAAAAAGGTGGACTCCCCTGCTAAGCTTTTGCTAATATACACTATTATACATGTACAGAATATGTGAAAAATAATGGTATTTGGGTGCAGAGTTTCACCTGACTTCTATTCCTAGATGCGCTACTATTTGACCTCAGATAGGTCATTTTCTGTCCCTCTGCTTTGGGGTATGCCTTCATCAGCTAATGTATTAAAATACATCTTGTTATATCAACACAATTACTTGGCAACCGTTAATCCTCTGGATCACAGTGTACGCTCAAGAGGTCTATGAGATCATGACAACATGACTTTCAGTGTGTATGCCTAGGAAAGAGTATGGAGAAATGGAGGCTGCCCAAGACCTACCAACTCCCCTTTAGACCACTGAGTCAGAGTCCAAAGGCTAGATGTTCAGTACCTTGATGGTTGTAGCTTCGGACATAGCAACAGGTTAGAGCTGTTCCTGACTACCTCACAGGGCACGTTTCTGCCAGGGTGGTGTCCCTTAGCCTTTCTCCAACCAAGGAGTGCCCACAAGACAGTGGGGGCTAGGGTTTTGAGGTGCCTTATACTCACCTTACTCTGGAGGCTGCAATATTGTGGTATTTTATAGAAACTACTCTGCCATGACTAGCCCCACCACCTTGCCACCAGGCCCTCCAGTCGGATGTAGTTTATAGTCATACCCAGGACCATCAACACAATATTTAAATATTTTGTAAAACTTCTTAGCCAAAAACCCTTTGATTCTTTTCTAGATAATCCTTTGTGCCTGTACACAGAGGAACCTCTGTCCTGGCTGGGGACTCTGGACATTACCGCAATACAAATAATCAAATACTCGAGAGATTTTAAGGCTCATTTAACCAGGTCAGCCTTTAAAATGGAGTATAGCTTTCAGGTATGTCCCTTACTCATTAACTATCTCTTGTCAAGTCTTGTACAGCTTCATGCCTTTTCCATTTGCCTGTACTGCTGTCTTCCATTTACTAAAATTAACGACTATAAATTATTGGCTTGCTTATGATCCCATTGAAATGAACAGGAAATTTGCCACTGATTTCAGTATAAGCAGGCCAAGCCCTCTGCTTATTTAATTTTGCAAAATGTTTCCAGATTCCGCGTGTACAAATGATCCTCTCTTACCAAAGCTGTATTGTATAGTTTGCACCAAGCACAATATTAAACTCTGGCTATGTATTAATTTCTCTAACTAGAAATGTACTGTAGTACCATGTATACCAAAATTAAAATAGATCACTCCCTGTGTTCAGGTTAATAACAGACTGAGAAAGAAGAGCAGCCCTGTTTCACTATGTTGTGCCTATGTTTAATGTGATTACTGTCTGAAGGCCGGTACAGTACTCAATATAGTACATGCTCAGTCTTCAGTACCATGACAGAGTGTGTAACCACCACTAAATTCCATTTTTGCAAAACTGCAGGGCCTGCTGTGTCTTCCACGATAGATAGAACTGTTGGAATTTATGTTGAATCTAATCCTAAAATGCTAACAAATATTGAACACGTGATGGAACCAAGAAAATCTTAGAATTTGTAAGGAGTCCCCATTCTCCCATGAAAAACTCAGAAGATGCCAACCCCCCTCTTTTTTTGCTGTGGAATTCACCAAGGAGGATCTGTACATCCAATATTTCTCCAAGGGTCACATAAAGCTCTTTTGTGTTTGGCTACTGAACAGAATGGTTGGAAACGTTTCCTCTGGCATCTCTAAACCTATGATGGTCGATGCCAGTGACGTATGGTACTGAATAAGGGATTGATCACTCTAGATCGGGGCAGGCAAAGTGGAGCCCATGGGCTGGATTGGATCCACGGCAGACTCCATTTCCCAGCAGCCCTTGCCCACTTCACTGCAGCCAGTTTCCATAGAGACCCCAGGAGCAGCAGAGCCCTGACAGCATGGGGCCAGGGTTTCCACAGAGACCAGCCCCATCAGCACTGGTAGGGTATGCAGCTGGGCAGGGAGCTGCTCTGGGGCTGGGATCTTGCAGTGGTGACAGAGTGGTCCAGAGCCAGAGCAGAGCTGTGATCCAGCACCCACACAGCCTGAGCAGGGGCATGTAGGCAGCAGATCACAGCTCTGCCGCAGCTCCGGGCCATGCTGTCATTACTGCAAGATCCCAGCACCAGCCCTGGCCCCAGAGCAGCTCCCCACCCAGCCGCGTGCCCTGCCAGCGCAGCTGGGGCTAGTCACCACGGAAACCCTGGCCCCACGCTGTCAGGGTGCTGCTGCTACTGGGGTCTCCATGGAAGCTAGCTGCAGCAATGTGGGCAGGGGCTGCTGGGAAATGGAGTCTGGCTTCCAGCCAGATTTGACATTTTGCCTACCCTTGCTCTAGATGTATCTGGTTTAATGTTCTCCTTCTGTACCACTCACTTCTGCCAGTGTCCATGACAGGACACTGGGACACTGGGTTACATCGACCACTGATCTGACCCAGCAGGCATTTCTTATGTTTTTAATTTTACTTTCTATCTTCTCTCGCTGTGCCTGAAATACGCAGAACTCTTTCACTCTCTAGCTGCAGAAAACAGAGGTGATTGAGGCACATCAGGTGAAAAAAGTCTGTGCACCACAGTACAGTCCTGTTTTGCTAGTACTATTTCAGTTTGTACCCCTGGAGTAAATTCCAAGGCAAGAAACATGTTGGCTGTTTGGCACAGCTCTCCAGTGTTGCAAAAATACATATACCAAGGCAACAGACAAAATAGATGTACTAAATAAACAAATAATACTCATATTTAATAGGACAAATCCATTGAAATCAATAGGAGTGTAACAGGGTACTGTCCCAGGGGTGGCCGTGACATCCCTGGAGCCCCCCTGAGCCCTGGTCACCTTTACGTTCTTTGGGCAGTTTCCCCTTCAACTCAAAAGGGAGGCTGCTCCACAGCTCCTCAAGCTAGATCGCATATTCTTGAACACAGGTGTCACTACTCTTTGCCTTAATGGCTAATCACCTGGTCTCCTCATCTCCCCTTCTAGCCATGCCCAACCCTTGCAGGTGTTAATAATCACTGGCTCATCATGGGCCATTAAGCCCCTGTCCTATCCAGACAATCTCTCATTGAGGCCCTCAGTCCTCAATCTCGAGTCCATGGGCCTTCAGCCTCAGTGTCAACGCCGGTCAATACGGGCCTCTGAACCTGGAATGGTCTCCACCATTATTGGAGCTTCTGGCCCCAGTGCTTTTAACTGTCCAGGCCCCTCTTGGGTTTGGGTCTCTGTATCTGGAGCAATGTCAACCTCCCTTGGGGTCAGGCCGGCATTCTCTGCCCCTCCAGGGCTCAGGCCTCATTACCTCCAACAGATTCTGCCCCTCCCAGGCTACAGGTCCCTGACCCCAGTTCCAATCCAGTTCAAGTCCAGCTTACTGTAACCCTTCTGGGCTACGGGCTCTCCAGTCCTAACTGGCTGTGGCACTATTCCTTGGCCTTGAACCCTATTCCTCAGGCCCTGGCCCTGCTCCCAGGCCAGTTCTACACCCCTACAGTCTCAATCCCTAAACTACCAGTCTTGTCTACCCCAGCTCAAGCATTAGTCAAGAGCCTTGCTGCAGCCCTTCTGCTCAGGAGCTCTTCTCTTCTGGGCTTCTAGTTTAGACTACCTGCCCAGCTCAGGCCTTGGGCTTATATCCTGCAAACCTAGCCCCTTTAGGTCATGTAGCTCCCTTGATTCCTCTTTGCTTCACCTGCAGCCTTCTTCTCCTGTAGCCTGCCTTCTCTTAAGGTAGCAGAAGCACCAAGCTCTCTGCCTCAGGGAGCTTTAAGTGCTTAGCACAGCTCAAGAATTAGCTCAGTAAAAAATTAACAAGAGCTAATAATTGACAGTTAACCTATGGAGGGATTAAAAAGCGTACATGACTCTGCAAAGCCAAACACTGTGGTAATATTTTTAGGGCATTTTCCCCTCGAGGGGAGTTTTAGACACAAATCATTACATTGGTGTGTGAGCCATGGTAAAAATGTAGGGCTCCATATAGCTCTCATCCACAGCAGAATCCTCACTGATGTCAATGAGAGCTTTGCATAGAAGTTAAGAGCATGACAGGCCCTCTATATTGTAACCATGCTTTTAGTTATGTTTGTTATATGTTATTTATTCAATACCGTACCATTGTACTGAGCATCACACGGAAGGAGAAATAACTGTTGTTTCTTCTCCAGCTTCCTTTCTCTGTTTCTCTTGCTTTTCTTTATCTTTGTGTCTTTCTTCCCTACATTTCTTTCCATGAAGCAGCCTAGAGCTCCCAACCCTTAGGTGTCCCTTCAAACCCCTTTCTCTTGACGCTGCTTATATTAACAATTAAGATATTCATGCTCATATTTAGAGTGCTACAAGGCTTTAGATCTCTCCCATGAGAGAAATTTTTGGCAAGAAAGTTCACATTTCTTGGAGTAATTGTTTCAGGCTGTCTGCAGACTTAGGGAGCCAACACTATCGGTTTATTCTTTGTTTGGAAAGGGTTTTTTTTTTACCCAAAGTAGAAACCTACAGTGATGTAGATGTTTGGGCACAAACTGTGACACTGCAGCTATGTTGCCACAGTGACGCATTCCCTTGCCATAGTGATGAGCTCCCTCGCCGTAGTATGTTGCTACGGCGACACAGTGGCTAAAAATAACTGTGCGCCACTGAAAGGGCACAGTAACGGCTGTTACTGTGCTGTCATTTAGTACTTCCTAAATGCAGGAACAATGGCGCTGTAGGGGCACGTGTAGATGTGCCCTCTGACCTTTATTAGCAATTTAATTCAAGTTATGGCTTGGTTGTTCCTGTCTATTTACTCCTTTTCCAGAAACAAAACCTCTCAATTGCAGGGGAACTAGCTTGAAACAGCTGGTGCAGTCAGGGATATAAGGCAAACTTTGAGCAAGATTCCCTTGAATGCTGTTCACTCCAGCTATCCCAAATGAGGACGAAGACCTACACCAGGACATAAGACTCAATGATCACTAGTTTTCCAGTGCCTATCCACAGGGCCCCTAATAATATGACTCCAGAGAAAGTACCCTAAAGCCTGTGGTTTTACAACAAAAGATCACTGAAATTAGTTAGATCCAAATCTTCCCCTTTCATATTTTTAATAAAATTGTA
>NW_005842067.1:1418514-1427241 GCF_000455745.1 Alligator sinensis | reverse complement strand
AAATTGAAGGTCCAGCAGATTCTGAATCCCAGTCTGCCATGTGGACTACATAACTACACTATGCCCACAAGTCGTATCTTAGACTACTCTGCTCCGGGTGCTATTCACATTTACTAAGCTTGTGGAATAAGGCTGGTAGAGGTGCTTTCTCTTACATGTCTCTTCGATCCCATGTGACAGGGAACCCTAACCCTGTCACGAGGAAGGTGCGCCCCTATAAGGCCAGAATCTTCTGGGCATGGAGGGCTGGTGAGGAAGGGGTTAACTGCTGAACTGGGTTGGCTAATCAGCTGACCGGAAGAGGCAGGACTATAAAAACCCGGGGTTGAACAGCAGTAAGGAGGTCAGCAGCTGAAGGGGAAGCAGTACCCCTGAGAGCTCCAGGAAGAAGTTTGGGGAGCGGTCCACGGCAGGAAGGGGGAAGCTACGGAAGCCCCTGCAAGATGACGACAGCATCCACAACCAGGACTGTAAACGGCGGTGTGGAGCCGAGACTCGAAGAGAGTTCATGTAAGCTGACCTGCTGCGTTGATTGAGCACGTGCAGTTATATTATTATTTTGTTTTTGTGATTATTGAATAAGACCAGAGGTTTGGGTGAGGCTATTAGGGGATGGAGGAGGCCTAATTTTTGGGGACCCACTCCAGAGTGGGTGCCCTGGCGCCAGCGAGGGCGCAGCTTTTTGGGGGCATAGACCCCGGCGCCAGCAAGGGCACAGCTTTTTGGGAGGCACAGCCCTGGCACCAGTGAGGCACAGAGTAAGACAGGGCTGTGGAGAGCCCGAGTGCCAGTAAGGGTGCAGTTTGGGATGACACAAACCCTGGCACTTGAGGGACAATCTTAAAAAGGCCAGGGAAGCCTGGTGCACCTGGGGGTGCATGTGTATTTTTTTATTTGGACTGGCAGGGTTGCATCTTGGTTTTGAACTTGCGACCCCCCCCCATTGCTGTGAGGCCGGTGCCCATGCCTCTGGGCCAGGGAGTGCCGCGCTCCAGAAGGGAGCAGAAAAGGGGGCCACGAGCCTCCAGGCACTGGAAGCGAAAGCTGGAGCTTTGGAGTCGAACCCTGTTTGGTGGGTTTGGACGGGGAGGCCTAGCTGGAGAAAAAGGGGTCAGGCCATCCTAGGAGAGACCCCAACATACCCAATATAATAGGCAGTCTCCCACTCGCATAATAATTTCCATCAAGACATGGCAGGGGGGATTAGGAAGAGACAGAAGAATTCCAAGAGGGCTCCAAGGGCACCCCACGTAAGGCATGGATGACCAGGAAGATGGCGCTGGGGAGGGCGACCTGTTACATCCCTACACAGAGCACCCAATTCTAGGAAAGTGTTGCTGCGAACAGAGGGGCTGAGGAATGCTCCGTTGGCCCCTATGCATTCTCCCAGGCTGCTTTTTTAAAAACATCTTTGAGTAGCAGTATGGGATACCTACATGGCAATCAAAACAACATTACCAATTATTCATAGTCAGAATATGAGTGAATGAGACAAGCACTCTAAGCATCTGGTAATGTAAGACATTTGAGCTTATGTTTCTTTGCATTCCAGGTTTTTGTAATTAAACAGGAAGAAGCACGAAGAGTTTAAGTACATGTATTCAGTACAGATTCAAAATGATCAGCTACTGTCTGCTACCTAGTTTTATTGATTTAATTTCATCCTGACTTGTCTTCCATTTCTAGTGTTGCTCCCTGCATACTGAGGGGCTGTTGTTGTAGCATTCCACCTGCCCTGTGGTCGTCTTTACCATTCCACTGATCTTGCGGTGCTCTCTGTACTGTGCTTTTGAATGATGGACATCTCATGTCCATACAGCATTATCACAATAGATTATTCAAAATAGCAACAATAATGTTAACCAATAAAAGTTTCTCACCTCCCACCACGCATAAGTACCCTTTTTTCATTTGCTGCTTGGCAGTACATCAGCTGATAGCAGACTTCCTGAGTGGGATAAACTATGTCCTCAGCAAACAGTAATGCTATAGTTAGGTGCAATGGCTTTTACACATGGATCTAGCTAAAAGCAGAAATATATTCAGATCACTCACTGTTTTTTCCTGCAAATGAATTTAGGTGTAATACTCTTTTGAATCACATGGTACATAAACCATAGGTATAACAGAAAAGATCTGGGAGAGGGAAGAGTAGGAGACGAGAAGAGGAAAGAGACAAGGATTTTTCAGGGTGACATCTTTTATTGGACCAACTGCATAGTTGGGACAGAGAAGAATGTCTTTGTAAATTGCATTCATAAATTGTCTAACTCCATCCCAACTATGCAGTTGGTCCAATAAAAGATGTCACCCTGAAAAATCCTTGCCTCTTGCATAATTCCTGGACCATCATGGCTATAACATTACTCTAACACTACTAAGAAGAGGAAAAACAGACTGGGCTAGATTCTCTCCTTACCAGTACCTGGAGGGCTGGAAAATGACCCTGGCTGGAGTGGAATGGTATGTGTCGTCCACTATGTTCACTCCGCCTAGGGGCCCAGAGCCAGCCAAATCAGTCTAAACAAGTAATGGGGAAAGACCTGAAGTAGGATAGCCAAAACATATCTCCCAGGAAGCCTCTGCCAACCTCTGAAACCAGGGCTGGAACTTTAAGCTGCTTCCCTATAGTGGAACACCTGGAAGAAGGGACAATGGTATTGCCACCTGCTGAGTGGTACTGCCAATGCACTGGTGTTGCATATCTCCTCTGGCCTAGCTTTCCCAAAAAACCCTGTGCATAAAAAGGTGAATCTGGCATTGTGATTTCTCTGGAAAAGGAGAGTGCATAGAAGAAGCAGTAGCTAGTGTGGTTTAATGAGGCACCAGGAATTAGAGAAAATAAACAAAAAGATGTGCAAAGATATAGACAATCCAGCAAGAATATATAGAATCAGCTATGCTCCAGAGTAAAAAGTGGGGAACAAAAGCACAAGGAGGTCAATTCTTGATTATTTTGTGTTCCTGTTGGGTAATTATGGTATCATAAAAGAAAAATTGGCTCGAACTTAGCAAAAAAAAATACCACAAATATAAGGGATGTAATATCACAATCCCTGGATGGCTAGAGCTTCCATAACAACCATATGCCTTCCCTTTCCAAATCCCTGGCATAGGAGGCCATAGCTATGGCCAAAAGCATGCTTGAGCTATCTGTACTAGAGTGACGAGCACAGAAATAATATTACCTCTGTATTTGGTATTAGTGTGGCAGGGGCCGTAATGCTGTGTTTATTTCTGATGCTCACACTTCAGAAGGATGTTGAATACTTGGGGAAAAGTTACAATAAAAACCATGAGAATGATTAAAGGATGGCAAAATTTATATCTTATACTGAAAAACTCAAGCAGCTCAACCAAAGAGAAGGGATGTGATACCTATTTATAATCTCCTATACAGATAATACCTATTCGGTAATAGATTATCTTCATGCTTTATAGACAGCGGTATAACAAGATCCAATGGCTAGAAGTTGAAACTGGACATAGTCAAACTAGAAATACAGTGCAAGTTTTTATCAGTGGGAGTAATAAACCAAGTAAATAATTTACAGAGGGCTATGGTGGATTATCCACAAGTAGACATGTTTAAATCAGTGTTGGATGTTGTTCTGAAAGATATTCTCTAGTTCAACCCTATTTGACTTGAAGTGGGAATTAATTTGGTTCTATGGCCTTCGTGACACAGGAGATCAGACTAGATGTGCCTTCTACCCTCAAATCCACAGAGCTATGACAAATGTTGTTTTTAACCTCTCTTAGCCAATCTGTAAAATGGACACAATCACCTTTACCATATCACCAATTCCAGGCATAATGTCTCTACATTCCAAATACAATCCATTAACTTCCACTACCTCACTGAATTATCACAATTACAGCACTGCTATTCAGTTTTACAGTTGGTTGGCCAAAATGCCATAAATTACAAGAGTTCTCTAAGAAGTCATATCATGTGCAACCAACGTGTATTAAATCACGGTTATTCTCATACAGAATGTATAATATTTATTCTAGCCTCCAAACATTTTGGACGTCAATTTCCCACAAAATAAAAAGATGTAAAGTAGGGGAGAAACTACTTAATTCAAATTAAAGTTGATTTGGGGTTGTTTTGGCTTTTTCCATTAGTTTTATTTGTCTTTTTTGTTTGGGTTTCTGGGTCATCTTTCTTTATATGCAGCATCTGCTTCTTTCATTGCTTAGTTCTGGCTGAATTCCAAGATATCCTAGACGAGGGTAAGCAAGTCACATGTTGGGACAGGTGTTGGGAGGCTATAATAGCTTCAAGTACATTGGTATAAAAACCCCTCTGACGTATGCTTGTCATTGTGCCACAATCCCCTTGCTAACAGCAACTCTCATGCTGAAAATGAAAGCGAGGGAAACAAAGAATGCTGTGGTATTTTTGCTTTTAATTGAAACTGGTAAGTATACTATCCACTACACAGAGTCTGAGGGGGCAGCTTTGTTCCTGGATGTAGCTCAGTACACCCATGGATAGTTGAGATTAAACATTCATTAGTATTTTTTCCTTAGCACTATGATGCAATTCTCAGCCCACCTACAGCTGCCAAAGTGTGTGGCTGAACTTATTACAAGGAATTATAAACACTCAGAGCTAAGGCTACTCAACAGTCTTTGGGGCAAGAGTCCTTCCTGGTTTAAATATTGAATTTCTCTGACATGTGTTACAACTATCATTAAAATATGGTGAGTAGTGATGTCAATACAGGAGCTGGGAAATGGAAACTCTCTGATTTATAACACACAACATTTGCTTACCGTAGCATTTTCCTTCTCAGAATAAAAAAACCCACTTCAAACTTAATTGAGTTATAACACTTCCTGAGTTATAATATCTTGTAAGCAATGCATCACAGTAAGGTTGTGTTTATGTGGCAGATAAGTAAATTGAACCCATACAGCTTCCTCCCTACTTTCTACCTGTCCTTGTTGCCTGATCATCTTTCTTCATTCGCTGGGGAGCAACCTTTCCTTCCTCCTCTCCCACTGGAACGACCAGTTCACTCTCCAGTCCAGGGATGCACACACAACCTTTATTGAGGTACACTTTCCGATGGAGGGCTACCACTAATGGAAATTACCTTGGATGTTCATTATTTTATTGCATCTTATAATAACTGGTGTCTCTCTCAAAGCCCCATCTCACGCAGTCAGGTAATTACATAGAAATTGGAGTTTGTATTTAACCTAATTATTATCATAATAATAGAAAGCAGCTTCTGGCCTTTGTGTCAGAAAAGACAATGATGAAAACAGGAATCCTAAGGAGTCAAAAGACAAAAAGCTGTAGAAAGGCTCTATACAGTGTTACCAACTAAAAAATGTCACAGGGGTTGTTCTTCCAGCTTCTAAAGCAGGGTATTACATGGGCAGAGTTATTTTCTGGTTAAGAAATATGTTTCTCACCCACAAATACACAAGTGTAGGGGTTTTCAAACCACAGATTTGAAAACCTAGCAGACAAAGCCAAGGAAAAACCAGAGGGAAACCAATAGTAACTGTTTTTAAAAACAGCAGGACTTTGAGGTCCTGGCCCATGAGATCTGAAGCTTGAGGTAATTATCTTGGGCAGAAATGTTTATTGCAGGCAGATGCCCGAGGCATGCTTGGATTCTGGCAGTGCAGCGCTCCTGGGGCTCGTCAGGCCAAGAGGGTATTTTTGACCTGAAGGGTTCTGCCCCTGATCCAAGGCTCTAGGAAACAGCGGCTTGGGGAATCCAGATTGGCCACGTTCTGTTTTGTCTACACACGGGGTGACTCTGGATTTACACCGTGTTACTTCTCGGCCCCCAGTGTTTCAGGGAGCAGTGCCTGGGGCTCTGAAGCAATCATGGAAGGACCAGGGCTGTGTGCAGAGACCTCCGTCCCACCCCTCACCGGTGTGGAGGGCCAAGTGCGGCAGAGTTGCCTGGTCTTAAAAATGAAATTATCGTACTGGAAGGTCAAAATTATTGTACCTGTTGAAAAACTATTGTATGCTGAAAAATATGCAAATAAGTATGCAATACTTTATATTGTTCTCTATAAGTCACTAGTGAGTAAGAAAGTTAAAGCATTTCTTTATTTTGAGGCAAGCAATCATAAGACAGTAGTGGCAGCAAGCCTAAAAGTCAGTTAGATCTTCCTGAGAGTGATTTGGGTTTGTATATGTTGCATCAATTAGCTGCTTTAAAAATTATCCTACACTTTGAACGCTTTTACTCTTATTGACTGTACATTGTACAAGAGTTAAAATTATTGTACAAATACATAATTATTATACAGCTGGCAACACTGAAGCGTGGTCTGAAGAGGGGACAGGGCACAGGCACTAGGTCCCCTGCTAACGCACTGAGTAGCATTGCCTGGTCTTAAATATGAAATTATTGTATTGGAGGCTCAAAATTATTGTATTTTCTGAAAAAGTATCATACACTGAAAAAATTATGCAAATAAGTATATAAATTTACTTTATATTGCTCACTGTAAGCTCTCAGTGAGCGAGAGCTGAGTCATCAAAGTTGAAGCATTTCCTTATTTCGAGGCAAGCCGTCCTAAGAAAGTGCCAGAGCACACCTATGTCCAAGAAGACTTACCTGGCAGGGGAAACACCATGTATCTGGGTTTATGAAGGTAGTTTCCCTTAAGCGCTCCCGGGGATAACCGTTCTTCTGGCGTGGTTCAGTACTTGAGGTGTTGGGGCTTAAAGCCCACTTTATGGAAACAGGAGGCTCCTCCCTAGCTTGCTCCTGCAGCCATATAGCTGAGGGCAGGTGAAGCTCAGGGGCATCCGAACCCCAAGCCTCTGGGCTTGAGTCTGCACATAGGATGCCTGCCAAAAAACTTTGGAAATACCTGAAGCCCCTGGTGGAGGTGGAAGATGTTTGCCGGTTGTAGGGCCACTTATGTTCTGGACTGACTCATGGATTTGACTCATGGACTTGATTTGGCTTGGAACATGAAACATTTCTTTAAAAAAAAAAGAAAGAAAAAAGTCCATGAAGGCAGTTTTCCTGACCCGCTTTGCAGAACAGCTCTTCTGCCGCCTTTGCTGGTCCAGGCCCCGCCGAGGTGCAGCAGCTTTAAGTCCAGTTTCTGGAAATGGGAGTCTCCTCCCTTGCTTGCGCTGAGGGCCTTACACCTGAGGGCAAGCAAAACTCAGGGGCATCCAAACCCCACACCTCCAAGCTCGAGCCTGCAAGCAGGATGCCCGCCAAAAGTTTTGGAAACTTCTGAAGCCACAGGTGCAGGAAGAGGATGTCTTGGATTTGGACTGTTTTTGCAAATTTGGCCTCAGAGACAAATTATATATAACAACCCCCCCCCCCACACACACACCTAAAAGTCAGTTGTTTGCTGGTAGCAGGGCCACTTATGGCTCTGGGCTGACTCTCATTTGGAACTTGTTACGGCTAATTTGGCTTGGAATATGGAAAATTTAAATAAAAAAACCCTGCAAACAAACCCAAGAGTAAATGAAGACTCCCAGGGAGTGATGTGGATTTTGCTGTATCAATTCGCTGCCTGAGAAATAAGAGCACAGACTTCCTCAGCCTGAGGATGTGTGCGTCCCAAAGCTTGCCAAGAATTTTTTCCAACTACTTGAGTTGGTCTAATAAAAGATATCAGATTTACCCCAAAAAACCTTGCTTGCCTATGGTACTTTTTGAACACTTTGACTATTATTGACGCTGCAGCCTACAAGCGTTGAAACGACGGTACAACTAGGATAATTACGGTACACCTGAAGCAACA
The DNA here is from genome assembly GCF_000455745.1 of Alligator sinensis. NCBI lineage: Eukaryota > Metazoa > Chordata > Crocodylia > Alligatoridae > Alligator > Alligator sinensis. The sequence goes on along the minus strand of NW_005842067.1, from coordinate 1,419,480 downwards.
CTGCTGGGGGGAGGTAGAGTAGCATCAGCGGGGGGCGGAGCCTCCCGAACTCCGTCCAATCAGTTGAGGCCTGAGCATGCGCAGCAGCCGCGTGCTTGCCTATGGTACTTTTTGAACACTTTGACTATTATTGACGCTGCAGCCTACAAGCGTTGAAACGACGGTACAACTAGGATAATTACGGTACACCTGAAGCAACACTGCTGGGGGGAGGTAGAGTAGCATCAGCGGGGGGCGGAGCCTCCCGAACTCCGTCCAATCAGTTGAGGCCTGAGCATGCGCAGCAGCCGCGTGGCTCGACGCCGCGCGAGGAGATCCCAGGGGGCCGTCTCTTGTCTCCCCAGCATTCCACTACTGCAGCTGGGGAGGCGGGGCCAACAGAGCAAAGAGGGGGGGAGCCAATGAGCCAGCGCCTGCGAGAAATCTCGCGAGAGCTCGTTCCTTGGCCTGCCGCCCTAACCCGACGGGACGGGATCTTTCGAGAACTCCGCCTCCCCCCCGCGAGGAGCCACCGGAGCCGCCGCCGCTCATTTAAACCGTCCGAGTCGGCTGCGTCCGCCCAGGGAGGCGCCGCCCGCGCCCCGCTCCGCTCCGCTCCGCTCCACCCCGTCCCGTCTCGCCTCAGCGCGCCCGCCCCGCCCGCAGCATGTCGGTGGTGGGCATCGACCTGGGCTTCCAGGGCTGCTACATCGCCGTGGCCCGCGCCGGGGGCATCGAGACCATCGCCAACGAGTACAGCGACCGCTGCACGCCGTGAGTGCGGGGCGAGCCTGGACCAGGCCTCAGCCTGTCCCGGGGTGGGGGTGGGGAGCGAGTGACAGGTGGCCCCCGCCCCCAGGGGCCGGTTCCCGGCACCGGGCAGCAGCGTGGAGCAGGCTGGGGAGCGCCCCGAGCGATCACGTGGGGACTAGACCTCTGCCCTCCAGGCCCGGAAGCGGCTGGGGCGGGTGGCGCGCCCCTAGCGGG
>NW_005842067.1:1402313-1418372 GCF_000455745.1 Alligator sinensis | reverse complement strand
CCTGGTCCTTTACAGGCTGCCAGCTGCAGCCCCCCCTCCCCCCCCCCCCCCCCCCCCAAGTCTGCCAGCCTGCGAGGGAAAAGCCACATTTTTCTCCTGTAAAGGATAATGTTTTTAAAGTCGGCTTGCGACCCTTTCCTACATGCTTGTTTCCCCCCTTTGGGGTCGTGACCCACAGGCTGAGAAACGCTGATCTGTTATAACGAGACTCCTTGGACAGTCTGATGGAAGAAGCTGCCTTTTATAAAAAGAGCAGCACTGCAGCCTCTCGGCACAGACGTTGCCAACCACTGGGCTGTAGCCTGGCTGCTGGGTCGTGGCTTCTGCCCCCAGCAGTCGCGTGCGGGGTTAAAGCTGGGCGGCGGGGCAGCCCCAGGAAGGAGGGAGGCAGCATGCTCTCTGTTTCACTCCCACTGCCGTGGCCACACCCAACAAGGCGCTGCCAGGTACCACACCAGGTACCAGGGCCCCCAGCTCCACCTGTGGCTGGGAGCAAGGGGATGTGGGCAGGGAAATGCCCAGGGAGGGGAGGCGGCTCTGCTTCTTGCTCCTAGGAAAGGCAGCAGAGCCCCTCTTTCCTGGGTCCCCTGGACCACCGCCTGGGCAGCCCCCCCCTCGCCTGCAGAGTTCTCCAGTGCCTGTGGCTGCAGTGCCCCAACCCTCCCACCCTAAAAATCAAATTTAAATATCTAAATTAAATTTAAATGTGTAAATCAGATAATTTGCTGGTCCGCAGTATAAAAAGGTTGGAAACAGCTGTCTTAGCATACTGCAGTAATGCAATGTAAGATGCGACCTGTGGGCTGGATCTGGTCAAGAGCAGTATTATCTAGGATACAGGCCTCACCAAGGGCCTGGAAACTTGCAGCCTGGTAAGTGATGGCTGTGTTAGCTGCTGTGGCTTCTGGAACTGCAGTGACTAACACTATGGCCCCTTCTCCTACTGCCAAACTTCTGGCCTTAGGGGAAGCCCCTTGAGTTGGATGAGTGGTGCAGGGTTGGTCCATGAGCTGGATCCAAAGGGTGGAACCATATCATTTGGCTGGTGAGGCTGGAAATTTAGTGGTAGAGGGAGTGGCTGTGACTCCAGGAACTGCAACAACTGATACTGCCGCTGATATGGTTGGTTAATCGCCGGCTATTAGTATCGGCCAAGAAAATCGAGCCCCCTGGGCCAGGTGACTTGGCTCCATACTCTGGATCCAGCCTGTAGACCAGATGGGTTGAACACTACTGTGTTAGGGTTAAGTGGTTATTCATTTGAATACAGGCTGGTAGGAATTTGCTTTGCATAGAACCCATCCAAAGGAAAAGTACCTGGTAGTTTCATTTGTCCATTTTTATGTAATCTTTTCTTTCAGATAGTAAAGATAACTAGAATATATGGCATCCATCACCTTTCTTGAGGGAGTGATGCTGTATTTCTGCTGCTGCTCAAGGAAGGAATAGAGGAGAGATTTTTTTCTTTAAGTGCAGAGAACTATTGTGTGTTAAAGAATATTGAAGCTAGTGTTAAATAGAATCGGGGAATAACTAGGTTTGAAAAACTTTTAAGAAATAATTTAAATATAGACTTCGGTACTTGTAGTGTTAACGCAGCTCATTGAATTCAATTTAATTCAGGCTGAAGGCTCACAACAAGGTCTTTCATGCATTAAACAGGTTGGAGATAAAAAAAAAAAAAAATACTGGTTAACTGCAGGAATAGTTTCCAAGCTTCAGGAAAACCTCCCATTTCAGTTCTAAGAGACTGAAAGAAACAGTTTTTCATTTCCATATGTGCACTGCAGTGCATCTTCAATTATTGCAACAGTTAGGAGATGCTTAAATATAAACCCATTCTGGATTCGTGTTAAAGTTGTTAGAGGCTTAAACTTGATGTTCTGCACTACTCCGTTTTTCCATAAAACTCAAGATGCTTGTAGTGGTTTAACAGTATAGTAGTGTTAATTACAATATAGAACGTGTAATGTTAAGTACTCTTAAACCAAAGTCTTCAAACAAACTTTAGAAACTTAAGTATTGACATTTATTAACTAAAAAGTGACTTTGTCTCCCCCCAATTTCCCTAGTGTAGGTAACTAGCATTTCATAACAATCAGGCTGTGGTAAGGTGTCAAGTTGCATACTCCAAAATAATACTGAGGTGTAGAAAATCACATTCATTCTGGGGCCCTTTGGACTTTGTGTATACTGAGATTCTCCTGATGTTTAATACAACCTGGTGCCGCTGGGGGGGGGGTGTAATATTACATTGATTGCATGCTTTGTAGTGGCTATATTGAGGTTATATCTATAAAGGACTTAGTCCATCTGTCTGTGTGCCTGTCAGTAATGCTTTTGATGGGGTGGGGTGTGGCTCCAGCCAGTGTTGTCAAGAATGACAGGCAGGGTGGGCGGGGACAGAGTGCTATCACCCATCCTGCACTGTTCTATCACCCACCCTGCACTGCCGCTGCTTTCCGGGGAGAGGGGGTGGTGCGGGGCCAGACATGCAGGGTCGGGGTATGGCGCGCAGCTGGATGCGGAGCAACAGCAGCACAGGGTGGTGGGTGGCGGCGGCAGCCACCTTGTACAGGCTTTCTCCCCTGCTCCTGGGAAGTGGCAGTGGTGGTGACAGAGGCTATGCTTCTTTGTCCCCCCACAATTCTTGACAGGCAGTTCGCCGACAGTGATGAGTGGGGATGGAGTGCTGCTGTTGGGGAGGACCACCCTGTGCTGTTGCAGTCTCCCCGGGGGGGGTGCTGTGGCTGGATGCAGTGTGCAAGCTCTCTTTCTCCCCCCCCTCCCCCCCCCCCAAATTCCTGGGAGGTGGCAGCAGCATGGGGTGCTGGGTGGCACTGTTCCATCCCTGCCTGCCCCCCCCCCAGTCATTCTTGATGGGAAAATCGCTAGTGTATGGAGATCTATCTATATATCTATAATCTCAGCAACATAAATCCTTTTGACTAAATGCACATGAATGTGGTTTAAAGGAAGCAGGTGATATGTGGTCAAATATTTGCCCTCTGATCTACACTTCTTAGTTCTTACTAAGTTTGCATTAAATTTTGAGATCTGTACATATTACCCCAAAACAGGAGCTGGTCCTAGATAAGTATTCTCAGCTTTGAATTTGGGCAGTCTTAAAGTAGCTGGAGTGATGGGTATAAATTTAGCTTGATTTTTGTATTTCTCTGATAAATGTAAAAGGAAGATGAAATGAACTAAGTGGATTAAGAAACTAAGTTTGTAAAAGTGTTGCAATTTCTGTATGTAAATATATGTATTCCCATCATATGACAAAAGGGAAGAACCCATTTTTCAGAGGAAGCATGTGGCAAGAGAGGATGAATATAATTCAAAATGTGGTAACTTCTGGGATATACCACAAGGATTTGGTTATTACTTTGTTCAATTGTATTATGGTAGTTCACAGCTAACTTTGCTGAAATCCTGTTTTCAAGCTTTTAACTACATTTCTAATGGATTTAAACTCTGATTTATATTTTCTTCTATTTAAAAAAATGGATCACTGTTTGTTAAATTTAGTTTTCACCAAATTTGTGTTCTGTTAAGGAACAGCTCCATGTGCCCAAACCACCTGAAAAAATTAACCATCCATTCAAATAGAAATAATAATGAGACCCTTTTGTTTCTTAGCATTTCACAGGGGTTTTGAAATCTGCAAAACAAACATACTACATTGTTAACCAAGGCATGGTTAGAAAAATGTCTCGGAAGCTCAGTTTGTAGATAAGTATATCAAAATGGGCAGGAGTTGCCAAGTTATGGCCTGGGCAGCCTTTGTGTGTGGCAAGCTGCAGATTGAGGAGATGGGGCAGGGAGCAGAAAGCAGAGCAGCAGGTCAAACAGATTGGAGCCAGGTCAAACAGGAAGCCAATTGGAGTGTCACTCGGGGCATGGGAGGGGGCTAATTTGAGGCATGCCTGTCAAAGTTAGCCTCTACCGTGGTGGGGAGACTTATGCTTTTGGTGCTGATGTACTTTTTCTGTGGGTAAAGTAGATTTGAGATCTGTTCTCTTGATAAGTGTTTAGCAGACTTTAATTCTTTTTCTGTCGCTTCCGTCATTAGGGTTACTGACTTCAACGTTTCAGTGGTGCAAAATATGGATGCTTTTTATTGACCAAGCCCTTGCATAATTGTTTGAGTACAAGATAGATTTATAAATTGATCCCTTCCTAGTTTTGTTACATTGAAGTTAAGTAAGTGTATGATCAGCATTGACCCGTTAACTAGGTAATGTGTCAAAATGGCTATAAAAGAATGATGCAGCGTCTGATGAAGAAAGCCCCTGCTTAAGACAGCTTATGCTATCCATCTCTGATTTAGTTAGCCTATACGGTACACCTCTACCCTGTGTTCTGCATGACTTCAGACTAACATGACTAACTACCTCTGTCTGTAAATATGATCAACACATGCCACTGCAGATTTTTTTTCTGCTATTATGTATTGTTGCTGTGTGGCAAGTTAGTTCATCATAATAGGGTATTTTGGAAGCCTGATTTTCATTTTCCATGGGACAGACACTTGTTGTATTAAAAAAAAATACCCGTTGCCTATTACTTTGGGATAAGTAACCATTATGCTATTTAAAGATGCTTATAGAAATCCAAAACTACGTGGAGAGGCACAGGCCTTATTTCACAAAAGCAAGTAACAATATAGAGAAGTTGCTTGAAGGAACAATATGGAATAATGTTTAATTTCATTTTTATATGATTTTAATTTTGTGAGGTTTCTACAGTTTACCATGCAAAAAATAAGGAGGATTAATGATCTGTAAGAACTGTGCTTATTTAAGCAGTGGGGCCTTCTGTCTGTTGTAGAACTAGTGGCCACCGGAATTTTTGTACGTTAAGAGTTGCTATTTGGCTTTCCATAATTCAAACCTTTAATGTCTTCATTTTATTTGTGGGCCTTTTCTTTATGCTTTATCCCTCCACCTGCCTGCACCCTTTCCCCACTCAAATTTGAAGTTTTACAATTCTAGTGAGGGGCAAGATGTGCGAATGAAGGTGGCAGACTGTGTAGATTCTTAGAACCGTAGACAAGTTTGCATGGGAGTGGTGGGGACTGGAAGTTTTTTCTTTGTATTAATTAGTTGAGGACACCTGAGGTACAGGGGCATCTATATTAATGGCTAACAATTAATTTCTCTTGAGTGTGATAACTTCCTTTGCCACATCACTTTTCTGGGAACCTTTTAGTAAAGTTGTGTAAATTGCTTTTGTTAACAAATCTTCAAATAGAAGTTGCTTATAGATTATGGCCTCCTTTTAAGTAAGAAGGTTGATGTTTAGATCTGAAATTTAGATCTGAAATTGCAAATACTACAATGAGCAGTTAATCCTTTTAATGCACTTGTGTTTACATAAGTTTTTTGGGTTATGGGTGTACCAATAAAGATTTTCTTGTCTGATACTTATAGCTGATGATTAACCAACCATATGAGCCAATGTCAATCCAATAACCAATATTTAGTAATGGTGCAAGGCATTGAAAACTACTGACATAACCCTGCTCTGGCCCTCGATGAGGAAGGCAGTGACTACCTTATTCCCACACATGTTACCCCCTCACCCACGGCTCCTACCCACAGCCCTGCTTCCCACATGGCCCGTGCTGCTGTCCCAGACGGGTGGGACGGACCCTCATGTGGACAGCAACACCAGGTGTTTGAAGCCCCAAAGCATGCCACTGCCTCAGCACTGGTGGACCCTGCACAGCCGAGCTCAACCACTTTTTGCAAAGGTACCTGATGCCTGGTAGAGCGCAGTGTCCCTCACACAGTGCCTTATCCCACCTGCATGCAGCCCGACATCTCTGCAGCAGCCCCAGCACTCAGGCCCCTGCTGCATATACAGTGTTGCCATGGCAGTGGCAGCAGCAGCAGGAACTGGTAACAGTCCCTTTGTTGCTGAGCGTAGTGCCCTGTGACCGCTCCCTGGCACCTCTTCCCTCTCCCACTGCTTGCAGGGACCTGTAGTCTGCAGTGGGGCATGGGGACTGGACTAGGCTTGCCAGGTTGCTCCAGGAATGTGGCCATAATTATCGGCTACAACCAAAAAAGCCAATAGCCAATAATGTCATTTCTTCTTGTATTGGTGCCTATCCCACAGCCAACCAGTATATCAGTGCACCACTATTTTGGGTCTCTTCCCTTTGCCACTGATCCAGCATACTAACATTTTAGGGATTCCTGTGGTGGCTCTAAATAGGTATCTCTGTCTTGTAACAAAACTCCATTGAGTACTGTAGTTTTTAAAATATTACTCTAGAGTGTCAGTGGCATGTTCAGTTCTACAGGGCTAATATGACTGTTTGGGATGGTTAGTTCTGATCTTTAAAAGTGATGGGGGAAGGGAGCTGCTTGTGTCAAAAGCAATCTTATTTCAATGGAAACACTTCTCATTATAGATCCTGTATATCCTTTGGACCCAAGAATCGTTCAATTGGAGCTGCAGCTAAAAGTCAGGTAAGGATTTTGTGTTCAAGAATTACCTTAACCAAAAGCAAAGCAACTGAAAACACATTACTTTTGTATTAGTGGTTAGTATCTTCTCATATATGAAGATGCATACAAACAGTTGCTTGTTTTTAAGTGAAATCCTAATTGTTGTATGTTAAATTTATTTTTAGCTGTTCAGTCTTTAATGCTAATATAATCTGTCATTATTTTGGGTAGGTGATTAAGAGTTTATTACTTTTCATAGTAAAAGGTATAACTTCCCCCTTAAAGCGCTTGATGATGAAAATCCTGTTGGTCAAAGTGAAATGCCAGATTCACAGTTACTTGTGGACTGGATACCCATGGTGGGTAGGTACCTTGTAAGTTTTATTAACATGATTTCAGGCTGTTCTTTCCATCCGATTCCAGGTTTCATGGATCAGGTGCACAGGTTTGAGGCAGAAGTGGCACAGTTAATCTTGTGGGCCACATAAAAATTGGTTTGCATAACTTGCTTGAGTGCCTGATTCTTCAGCCCAAGTGGCTTTCTTTTTAATCTTGTTTGCGTATATATTATCATTTCATTGGAATAGTTAGACCTGAACTGAGGTGACCAAGAGTTGAATTGACAGTTCAGGTTAGGGGTAAGGCAAGGTTTCATTTGTGCTGCATGTGTGGCAATCTGGCCCCAGCAGCCTTACCCAGGGTCCTGGGGGCCTCCTGGGGTGTAGCTGTGGCATGAAGCCTGGCCAGCAGCTGGAGGGTGGCTCCAGCTGGCTAGGTTCTGTTTTTGGGTGGTATACGCTGCTGCCACATATACTGTCCCACTTTTTTTTTGGCGTGTTTTCTTGACCACGGGATCTCCCAGCATCAAAAAAACCACCTACTCTGCAAGGTAGCGGTGTGGGAAATGCCTGCAAGTGCAGTGTCTGGTGCTGCAGACAGGTCTCTGGTGCCACATACTGCATGTCCGTGCCTGTCTGGATGGAGCCTTAATGTCTAGAATCCTGAAAATGTTGAGACACAAACATGCTATAAGTGTGCCCCTTCATTTGTTTGATTTATTATTATTATTATTACAGGTTTCCCTTGCTTTATGCTGTACATGCATTCCTGGAAAACAGCGCATAACTCGAATTCACTTAAAGGGAATACACTTTACAGTATAACAAATAGGGATATGTTCCAAGACCTCGACTGTACTGAGCCCCAGACCCATTTCTACCACTTTTACAAAACAATTTTGGTACTCGCCAACAGCAGACAGTACACACAAATACAGGGCACTATCATAACGGGGATGGCAACGACAGAAACGCGTATCGCAGACAAAGCGAGGAGCATAGATCCACACAGGACACTCAGTACTGCACAAAGCAGCTGACTGGGCTTCCACCACACAGATCGCATAAGAGTAAATTTATATACTGCACGTGACAGATTTTTTGGTATAAAAAGGGTCATTGCATAAGAGTGAATTTGCACATAGAGAACCTACATAAAGCAAGGGAAACCTGTATTTCTCTTGCTCTTGAGTTGAATGCAAATGTCTTGCTGGAATTTCTCCTTCTGCGTGTGCTTGACCTGTTTCTCTTAAGATTTTACTGTTTTGTAGGTGCATCAGTGATGCAGGAAACAGTTGATATGAAACTTGACCTCTGACCACTGGATTCCTGGAAATTAAAACCAAGTTGCTTTTTAAAGGCAGTCATTTAAAATCAGGTTGGAGTTGAAGTATACCATCTGCCTGGTACAATAACTGCCTAATTTGCAGTCCCCTACCAGTTTCTTCCCTCAGTATTTTAAATGTATTCCTCTCCGGTTTTTCACAGTTCTTTCAGTAGCAAAGGAAAGCTGACCAGACACGCAGAGTCCATGCTAGAATTTGAAAAAGTCCCAAAATTCCTGCAAGAATAATTTGGGAGATCAGAGTCTGTTTACATTTTGGCTCTTTTAGCTGCTGCCTTGTCGTGACTGAAAATACAAAATCTGGCAGGGAAGACTAACAGAAACATGTAGTTTTCTTATTTTTTGTTTGAAATTTAGAAGGTCCCTCGTCACTTTGTATTAATGATATTTTCCCCTATTTAGGTTATTTCAAATGCAAAGAACACAGTACAAGGCTTTAAAAGATTTCATGGCCGTGCATTCTCAGATCCCTTTGTTCAAGCTGAAAAAGCCAACCTTGCCTATGAACTTGTTCAGCTGCCAACAGGCTCAGCTGGCATCAAGGTGAGTTGGATACACTTGGAAAAGATCTGTGGGGGAAGGCAGTGGTGGTGCTTTTACCATTTATCTATTTTTGTAACCTTTGTATTGGTACCTCTTCCATCTTTGTGAATGGGGAAAATCTTTACTGGTGAATTGAGGGCCAATTTAGTTTTAGTTCTTCAGAGATCTCAAATTCAAAGCAACAATTACTTTAAGCCTGTTCCTTAAAACTGCCTTCTGAAGTGAACCTGAATATTTCTTTCATAACTTGAGAACAATAGATAAACAGACTGTCAACAGACAAATTGACTAGGACTGTAAATAACACTGTAAGGATCTGTGCAAATTTTCGTGTGCCTAGAACCTGAACTCTCTTGATTTCTCGCTTGGAGCAGATGTTTCTGACTAACATATCATTGGACAAACGTGTCCATACAGGAATTAAAACTTGGATTACTTTTTTTCACTTGCGGTCTACTCATCCTCGATTTGAACTCTGTTAGTGGCATTTTTTTAATTCTGCCTTTAAGAAAACTACTCTGTTGCAGTGGCACTTTTTTGCACTCCATGGTGAGTTTGGGTGAAGAAGGGAGTACAGAATACAGGACTTACTACTGAGGTTTCAGATGCAGCCCAGAAAGAGGAGATATATAGAAGTCTGAAATACTCTGCTTGTTTTACAAAATCTATTCAGTAGTGATTTGAATTATTTTAATTTAGAGTATATGCTGGGGCTTTTATAAGCCTATTCCTTTGAACAGCACTGAGTGAACTGTGTATTTTCTGCAGCATTTTGGACCCTGAAAAACTGTACCCAGGATACATCATTTGTATAATTATCCTTTTTCAAACTGACTACTAGAATCTCTCAAGTTCTCAAATGTCAACTTGTATGAAATTTAAAACTGTCCTTAATTTGTCCTTCAATAGTTGCATGGCAAAAGCAGGTCAGTTTAGTGTTGGTGGGCGGTGGAATTGAAGAAATATGCTTCTGTTGTTAGGCTTGTTTTGCTTAAAGCAAATATATATATATCCAGGGTTTCTATATCATCTGGGTAATTTGGGACACTGCGGTGGTTGCCTGCCCACCTGCAAGATGCTCCACGCTGTTCCAGCTCTTGCCTAGGCTACCCCGTGCCCCTGCGTTTCTGGAATGCCCATCATAATTCTCAACTACAAGGACTTATGGTCACCCTCATTAAACACCACTTATTTCTCTGGCAGGTTCATGCCAGGTTGTTTCATTTGAGCATTGTTCTTCTTGTAGCTTATTCCTTAAACATGTTTTCTTCCATAAAGGTTATGTATATGGAAGAAGAAAGAAATTTCACCATTGAGCAGATAATGGGGATGCTTCTCACTAAACTAAAAGAAACTGCAGAGAATGCACTTAAGAAGCCTGTACTTGACTGTGTTGTTTCTGTAAGTAGTTGATGGTAAACTTAGTTTTTATACTAAACTTGGCTCTGTAGTACTGTTGAAGTCTGGTGGCAAAATTCAGTGTTCTTGCTTTCTCTGTTCAACTGACTCTGACTTGCATCTTTCTCTCACTCATTCTGCTAACATTAGAATATATCATAAACTGCTGCCGTAGTTGTTTGCACTCTGTGTTGACTAAAATCAGTGAATGAAAGATGAGAGGGGGTCTTTTTAAGTAAACAAGCCAAACGTTTCTTTTTTCCACAAAATGCTTGCTTTTCCTCACTTGGAACACTTCAAAACAAGTTTTAGACGTGAAAGAACTACTCAAAGTAAAACATCCTTTGGCCTCAGTACCAGATATTTTAAACAGTGTTTTTTTCTGGTTCAGTGTAGGATTTCTCTTCTAAATTGGGTTTCTCAGCCATGTACAATTCTTGCAGGTTCCATGTTTCTATACGGATGCAGAGAGGAGATCAGTGATGGATGCTACGCAGATTGCTGGCCTTAATTGCCTGAAATTAATAAATGAAACTACTGCAGGTAATTTTGTTCCCTTTATTACAGTTAATAAGGCTATGAAACTTCATCCCCTGACATTGTCCTTATGGGCAGGGAATAGTGATGGTTAAATCAGATGAACTCTAAAACTGATACTGGTGGCTCTCAGAAGTTCCTGGGTTACTTCTATGGTCCTTTATCTCCAGATGATTTTGGAGCTAGTAATTGTATTTCAATACATAATTGTAAGAACATCTTATTTTTATATGACTACTTTGGAAGAATAATGCTATATTTTTTTTTTTATAAGTGGTCTTTCATACTATTGCCCTTCTAGGTGATTAGGAAAGGATCTAGATATAATCTTATTCAAACTTTGAGAATTATTAGGGTTTTAATATAGTTGTTGCTTCAATAAATGCAGGCTTAAGAAAACAACACCCAAATTGCTGAGTTACTGTGGTGTATAGTGTGTTGACTTGTCTCTCCTTTGTCTAGTTGCCCTCGCATATGGAATCTATAAGCAAGACCTCCCTGCCCTAGAAGAGAAGCCAAGAAATGTTGTATTTGTGGATATGGGACATTCTGCATATCAAGTTTCAGTATGCGCGTTCAACAAAGGAAAACTTAAAGTAAACAATCTTATGAATCCATTTAATAGTAAAGAATTCCATGTATTTATGGGAAACAATAACTGAGATCTTGATTCTTTAAACTTCTTTTGAAAGGTGTAAGACTAAAAATATATATATTTTTTTTTTACAGTATTGGGTTATCTTAATCTTAAAATGTGCTATATTTCTGAAAGATGCTCAAATTTGGTCACAAGTATCAAAGTAGGAATTACTAGATAGTTACTAGTATGTTCGCCTAATCTGATTCTCATAAGGACTTTATTTTTTTTAAATTTCCTGTGAACACTGTATTAAGTGTGAATGAAGGTTAAGCAAGCAAAAGAAGCTGCTTGAGTTATACTTACATGCTTGCTGAAGCACAGTTGTCCATGCATTTAAGTTTCCTCTAGTAAGATACTAAAAGGCCTTTTTGCCATAAGATAGAACTGTTAAATGCTGTTAACCTTCCTGTAGCAGGCAGACTTGGCAATCTGTATTGTTCCTTTTAGCTGAATAAACAGGAGTGTATTGTCATGGGAGCTCAGTTAGATTAATGCCTTGAGAACTGAAAACTAAGCTAAAGACTTTGGCGTGTATTCAGTGGAATTTCAGTGAGTTGTGTACGTAATTAGAAGGCTGCAACGTGCTTCAAGATCAGATTAGTTTTATGAAAATACTTGGTTACATTAACAGTGTGAAGCACCAGGAATAGTATGTATTTAAGGGAAGCTGCTAATAAGCACAAACCTGAAGAGCTGGATAGGGCCCTTACATTTATTTTCTTTGACTACACAATAGACTTGGAAGGCACTGCGACTTGGAACTCTCATTACATTCAAATAAGTTAGATTTGAATGTAATGTGATACAGCACGAAAATTCACTCTTACTGTGGGTCAGAGCAGAGTGAATATCAAGTCAATAAGCTATGACCATGAAGGAACTCTTAAAACTGGAATTAATTTTTTAGAAACTGAGGGAGGAGGCCTCTTTAGACTGTGGTGAGGTGTATGTGCATATGCAGGTGATAAAGTAGTTTTTTCTGTGACATTATCTTTAATTCAGACAAATTGGAAATAAAGGATTTTGTAGATACCAGGCTGTAAATGAATGAAATGAGCACTCTTCTGCTAGAGGAAAGAATGAAGAGGACAAATGAGTTTATTTTTAGCTTGGTATCGCACCCTCATGACACACCAAATATGAAATGGGGTTATGACTCACCTGTAGTAAAGGTTTAGGGGAGAGGTTGAAAACCTTCCTAGTAACTAAGTCAGAGTATGAGTTATTGTAACTGTCTCCACCAATATTCTGTGTGTTGGAAAAGCTTAGCAAACTGTCTTTCTGTGCTGTTTGGAATAGCTGTCACCCCAAGTCTAGTATTAGACTTGAAGCTGACACCAAGTTATTCTGCAACACAAAGGCAGTAATTTTCTTTGAGGGAACATGTCCCTGTTGCTCTAGCTGCTTGTTTCGCCGTATGAACACATGATGAGATTGAGTTGCCTTTTGATATTTGTGGATACTGAAACTTTTTATTTCCATGCTCTTGCACAGGGAGTCTGTCTGTACATATGGTTGGAAGTTAGTAGATTTGCTCTGTGGCTACATAAAACTAATGTAACTGTCAAACCATTACACCGTTCTTTTGCTATAACAGGCTACTACTCCATTTTGGGGTGTTCAGTAGCGGGTAACTGATGTAAACAGATACAATACGACTTGCTTAAGAATCTGACCAGCTGCGTACATGGTAACTAAAGTGTTACCCATTTTTACAGTACTGGACAGGGTGAAAGACCAGATGCATCCCTATGAGTATACCAGCTAGATAATGCTGTTGTATTCTTAGTGACACATATGGAAGAAATAGCTTCGTTTCTTCTTGTGAAGTGTACCAGAACAACATGGAATGAATTTGCTAATGGGAGGCAGACCAGTTAAAGGATTGGGATTTTGAGGGGCAGGAATAAAAGGCTAATACTTGATTCTTTTTTCTTCTAGTAGCAGAAAGCTGTAACCGTGCTGCTCCAACACGAGGCATTTCCCCACCAGTGGTGGCAGGTGCAGAATAAAACTGGGCACTGTGTTGGATTCTGGTTTTGTTCCTACCATTACTACAAAGAAAGAACTGTGTTGGAGCAGCCAGGTGTGATACCTCTAGACAGAATCTTGATGTCAAACTAATCTGCGTGTTCAGGCAACGATATTGTTTGAAATGTAGTTACCCATAGGTTTTGAAGTAGGTTTTTTTGGGGTGTTTTTTTTTAGTTATGTTCAATCTTTGTTGAAATTGTTGGCTTTTTTTCCTTCTAGGTTCTTGCCACGGCATTTGACACCACACTTGGAGGAAGGAAATTTGATGAGATGTTGGTTGGCTATTTTTGTGAAGAGTTTGGGAAGAAATACAAACTTGACATCAAGACAAAGATTCGTCCATTGTTGAGGTTGCATCAAGAATGTGAGAAATTGAAGAAGCTGATGAGTGCTAATGCTTCTGACCTCCCAATGAACATTGAATGCTTCATGAATGACATAGATGTTTCTGGAACAATGAACAGGTATTTTCAGATTCCTTTATAGAAAGTCTTGAGTTCCAAAAAAAAAAAAAAAATGCAAAAGGTAGTAATAATAATATAAATGTGTGTCCTTTTGCTATTTTTAGGTTACGTACATAAGCTGTTGGCACCAGAGTACTTACCAGTGACTGGGAGCCAAAGTTACTAATGCCCAATTTTTTTTTTTTTTTTTTTTTTTTTTCAAGGGTGTGTGGGGTTGGCAGTTTTGAAGGTCACAGTTTAAATAGTGAGTTATCCTGTAGTCCTGCATGGTATACCTCAAAGCAAGATTTACTTTTGAGATGAGCAAGTGCTAGAAGACTTAAATTACTAAGATTGCAATTTGTAGAACACTGAAATTTGGTAGTACTAAACCTATTACCTTTTCAGTTGCCAATAAAAATAGACAGTGAGGCTGTCAAGAAATATAAGTGTTTGCAAATGGCAATAGTGGCATTTTGTACAGTGGAAGAGAGGGAATAGTGTAAACTGACTTTCATAGATTTTGTAACTACTGTTGAGGTCATGTGATCACTTGAACAACTTAAAAGCACGTTGTTCAGACTTCAGTTCTAACTTCTGTTCAACAGTAGGTGCAATAAAAAAGAGGTTTTTTGGATTAGTATTTCAGTTTTGTTCAGTATTTCAAATTGTATGCATGTTGACTATAGCAAACGCAAAATACTAGTTAGAAACAAACAGTTGTAATGTAATATAAGGCGGGGATTGTGTGTCAGTAGTGCCCTTAGCACACTGGGAGTGCAATACTGACCAGAGGTTCTGGGCAGCATCCTAACATAAAAGATGCCTGATTTTTTTAGGAGGGGTTAAGGAAGCCTAAGTATCTCTTGAGAATGGGATCTCTCTTAAAAGTATAAACCAAAATGCCTGGTTCTTTATTGCTGTAATTTGGAAGATGTTCAAAATTACATTTTGCAGCATGTTCAGCTTTTATCTATCAATATAAAAATTAATGTTGCATACATCTCCTCTGCTAGTTCTGTAGCAAAGGAACACTTTGAAATATGTTGTTACAGAATATTAAATTTGCATCTTTCTGCAAAAATAAAATGTGCTTTGTCATTCGTTGGAAATGAAAATATCGGTTATGATCTCTTCCAACAGGAGTAAATTTTTAGAGATGTGCGAAGGTCTTCTGGCTAGGGTAGAACCACCTCTTCGCAGTGTTCTGGAACAAGCCAGTAAGTATACAAATATTCTGTTGGCTACAGTGTCTAATGGTGCGCACAAAGGAGAAAATATCCATGGGGATCGTTCTCTTTAGCTATATGCCAAATATAAGTTTCTTAATTTGGCAGACTTCATTTACTTGCAATTGCGAGTTGCATAAAAATCTGACAAATACCTGGGTAAATAGGATGGATACCTGTGTGCATGTAGCAAAATTTCCAGTAAAATCTCTAGAAAGCATAATTCATTTAGTAGTATCTTGTTTAAACTTATTTCTGCCCATTTAAGAGCTTTGTTGTGATGGAAAACCCTACACCAATATATGCAACTTTTTTCTAGAGTTAAAGAAAGAGGATATATATGCAGTAGAAATAATTGGTGGCGCTACAAGAATCCCTGCTGTAAAAGAGAAGATCAGTAAATTTTTTGGTAAAGAAATCAGTACAACATTGAATGCAGATGAGGCTGTTGCTCGAGGCTGTGCATTGCAGGTAAGAAACAATGCCCATGTGGTACAAAGGCCTGATAATTTTAAGTATAGGATGGTTGAGCCTAAAGGCATAAGAGATCGGTATTGAGCAGTAGATTGGTCCTCCTAAAGTTCAACTTACTTCTAGCAAGTAAGTATACCAACAGAAGCAGCTAAGTAGTAGAGAATGGCTTGTTCCTTAAACAGCTTCTGTAGGTTGAACTGTCAGTCTGGCATAAAGCAAACAGCGCAACCAAAAGATGAGCATGGTTGCCTAGAGTTGTAGAGGGATTCTAGTCCAGCAATTTATGAAACAATTTTTATTATAAATGTGACACAGTTTCTTTCATTTGTCTTCATTGTAAGCAACCCTGGGCACTTTTTGGGGAAGGATGACATATAAGAAATAAAATAATCGGTGGTACCTCCTAGCAATTGTTTGTGCTGTTTTGTTTAACAGAAAAGTTAACAAGCAGGTCTGTAAAAGATAAACTAAGATTTTAATGGGGCATTGTCTTTCAGTTGAACCAATGTGCAAGTAAAACTTTTGTTTAGGTTAGGATTTAGATAACAGCCTGACTTTAAATTCATAGTAGCTAGGGTCAGGAGGGACCTGAACAGATCATCTAGCCTGACCCCCTG
>NW_005842067.1:1401562-1402300 GCF_000455745.1 Alligator sinensis | reverse complement strand
CAAGACCCCAGACAAGTGATCATCCAACCTCCTCTTGAATATGCCCAAGGTAGGGGCGAGGACCACTTCCCTAGTAAGTTGGTTCCAGATTTTGGCCACCCTAACTGTAAAATTGCCTTCTGATCTCTAACCTAAACCTATTCTCCATCAGCTTATGACCATTGTTCCTTGTCACCTCAGGTACTGCTGGGGAGAAAAGAGCTCTGCCTATTTGCTGTTGATCCCCACCCTGATGAGCTTGTAGGCAGCTACCAGGTCCCCCCTCAGCCTCCTCTTGCTGAGACTGAACAGGTTCAGGTCCTTCAGTCTCTCCTTGTAGGGCCTGTCCTGCTGCCCTCTCACCAAGCAGGTGGCCCTCCTCTGAACCCTCTCCAGGCTGGCCACATCCCTTTTGAAGTGCGGTGCTCAGTACTGGACGTAGTACTCCAACTGCGGCCTGACCAAAGTCACATAGAGAGGGAGTATCACCTCTCTGGACCGACTTGAGATGCACCTTTGGATGCATGACAAGGTATGGCTGGCCTTGCTAGCTGCGGTCTGGCATTGGCGGCTCATGTTCATCTTGGAGTCAATAATGACTCCAAGATCCCTTTCTGCCTGTGCTTTCAAGAAGGGAACTCCCCAGCCTGTATGTATGCCCTGGATTCCTTCTCCCAAGGTGCAGCACCCTGCATTTGTCTACGTTGAACCCCATCCTATTCTTGTCTGCCCACTTTTGTAGTCTGTCTAAATCTAGTT
>NW_005842067.1:1380548-1400788 GCF_000455745.1 Alligator sinensis | reverse complement strand
CAATGTACTTGAAAAAGGACTTTTTGTTGTCCTTAATCCTGGATGCTAGCCTGAGTTCCATCTCTGCCTTGGCCTTCCTAATAGCCCTCCTACACTCCCAGGCTGAGGAGGAGTACTCCTCCTTGGTGATGGTTCCTCCCTTCCACTGGTTGTATGCCTCCCTTTTAGTCCTCAGGCATTGCTGAATGCCCTTGCTGAGCCAAGGGGGTTTCTGAGCACTCTTACCCCCCCTTGCTTCTCTCAGGGACTTTTGGGCCTGGAGGATTGCCCCTTTAAGGTACGACCATCCCTCGTGGACTCCCATCTCCTCTACCTTCTGGGCCCTTGGTGTGTCTCCCACTAGTCTCCTAAGCTCATTGAAGTTGGCCCTTCGGAAGTCAAGGGCTTTAGCCTTGGTGTGAGCCCTAGACGCCCTGCACTGGATAGTGAATTCCAGCAGGTGGTGATCGCTATTGCCCAGGTGGTCAAGGACCTGCAGTCCCCTCACTAGGTCATCCCCCGTGGCCAGGACCAGGTCCAGCAAGGTGTTACCCCTAGTGGGGCTGTGCGCTTCCTGGATAAGGTGAAGGTCCTGTAATGCAGCCAAGGAACTATGCGAGTGGTCAGACCTGGCTGTCTGCTCCTCCCAGCAAATGTGTGGGTAGTTTAGGTCACCCATGACAATAACATCCCTTGACCTAACCGCCTGCATAAGCTGACTGGAGAAGTCCTGGTCTAGCTCTTCCCCCTGGTTGGGTGGTCTGTAGTAGACACCCACCATAAGGTCCCTTTCACCACGCCCCCCTTGTAGTTTGACCCATAGTGTCTCTGCCCGACCTTCCTCTAACCTGAAGCTAATCCTTGATGATTTACAATCGTTGTAAATGAAAAGTACTTGCACATTCAGCCAGCAAGCAATGTTAATATCATTGCTAGAATTAGAGATCTGAAGTCACTGCTCATCCATAGCTAGAAGCAAATTCTTGATAATTTCTAGCTTTGTTTGACTGCTAAACATACCTTTAAAAAATATTCTGAGCCATGTTGCTTTCTTCTAGCTTCTAGCAAGGTTTAGTAACTAGTATCTTAAACTACTGACTTTGTATTTAATCTTTTTGCCACTTGTATAGCTTTTCTCAAAGGACTGTTTGTTTATGGTACTCAGTAACCCTGGTGGTTTGTCCTTACTAATCATCTTTTTTACTCCCATCTTGACACTAAAAATATAGTGGATAAATAATAGAAAAATTAATAAATGGATTGAAATTATGAGTTATACACAAAGTCTGGTTGCATACAAATATGCTTACCTGTTGCTGAGATGCATGACAGTCAAAATATAAATAAGGCACTTAGTCAGTGAGTTTAACTTGGAGTCAATTTAAATGTTAAGTAGCTTAGTCATTTACCATACCTAAAGAAACAACATAACTGCATATTTTACAATTTGATGGACTTTTTTTTGCTGTTTTTTATAGTGTGCTATTTTGTCTCCGGCTTTCAAAGTGAGAGAGTTTTCTATCACAGACTTAGTACCGTATCCTATTTCCTTAAGATGGAATTCACCGGCAGAGGAAGGGATAAGGTAAGATTTAGTGTTACCAAAAATATTTGCATGCCTATGGAAGCTGCTAAACTTTAAAGCAGGTTATTATAAATCTGCTTATTCTAAAAGTGCCATCTCAAAGTTCAAATACCGAAACTTTGACTCATGAAAACAATGAAAAGTAGTTCTCTAATTTATCATGCTCAGTGCTTTGGCTTCGTGGGTGTGCAGTCTTCTTTTGTATCATTGCTGATTAGAGCCCTTTTGTCATGTGGTCAAGGTAAAGGTGTATTTTTTTTTTCTTTGTCTAGGAAACTTTTTTTTATCACTCTAACTTCAGTGCTTCTGAACTACTGTATTTCTCTTACTTTGTAATATCTGTGTATTAGTGATGATTTTTATTTATTTTTCCCAGTGATTGTGAGGTCTTCCCCAAGAATCATCCAGCTCCATTCTCCAAGGTCCTCACATTCTACAGAAAGGAGCCTTTCACTCTGGAAGCTTACTACAGTTCTCCCAAGGAGTTGCCTTACCCAGACCCTGCTATAGGTATTTAAGAAAGGAAGGAGAAATAAGGACTCCTTCACTTATTCTTTAAGTTGTTATATATTTTAAAAAAGTACTTCTGAGCCTTCCTTGTGTTCCTTTAGATTGGGCTTTTCCCATCTCACTGCAACAACTTTAGTATGAGAGCCGATTTGTTAAGACCTGATGTCTTGGGTATAAGTGTTTCGTATGAACAGGGTTATGACTTTTTAAACTGATATGACTGGAGGAGAAAACCTTACATTTTGCACCAGTTAGTGGAGGAGAAATGTGTGCATCAAAAAATATGTAAAGTCTAGTAGCTGGGCAAGGCTGAATATGTTTTATTAAATTAACCCACAGCCATCTCGGTGCCAAACTTCTGAGGTTTTAAAGTGTATCCAGGATATAAGGCTAACTCTTCAGTAAATATCCTTTTGTGACCAATCGAAGAAGCCAAAATCATCAGTAGTCAGGATATAGGCAGCCAAAGGCCAGGGCTAACGGGGCTTAGCCCCTTCAAACTGAGCTGGTGACGGTGGCTGCGCTGCGCCCAGCACCCCCACCACACACTCCACTGCCACGTGCACAGCACCAGCATGTGCTGACTCAAGAACAGCCCTGTGGGAAGGAGGGGTGGGGTCAGGCGGGCATGCTCTGCACCTCTTTCCCCCCGCCAATATTTTCTAGTGCCGCTTATGAGTCAGGATTTAGTAATGTCGCTTTCATATTAAACTATTCTATTTTTTTCTGGGATTTTAGCTCACTTTTTGGTCCAGAAGGTCACACCACAAACGGATGGATCCAGTTCAAAAGTCAAAGTCAAAGTCAGAGTAAACATCCATGGCATCTTCAGTGTTTCCAGTGCATCTTTAGTAGAAGTTCACAAATCTGATGAGAATGAAGAGCCCATGGAAACAGACCAGCATGCTAAAGAGGAAGAGGTAATGCATTTTTATGGCTGTGAAGGTCTCCTAGAAACCGGTTAACTAGGTCCCTATTTCAGTAGAAGCCAGGGCTAGCACATTTTAATTTGTGCGATTCAATTTGAAGATCTGTATCCTTTTGCAGATGCTAGTTTTAAGGCATCAGCATATTTTGTAGATCTATTAATTCAAATGTGATAGTTTTTTGGATTTTGTTAATCTCTGGCTTCTGAAGCTAGGACCAATTAGATAGGTTAGATTACAAGTGAATGCATTGTTCTTAAAAAATATGTATGCATCACTTAAAAATTATATCACTTAAGTCTGTTTAGGAGAAGCTCATAATTGTACGGTAATACAGGTTAGAATTGAAGAATATTGCTAAATACAGGGAAGCTAGTAAGATCTATTTATTGTGCGTGCGTACACACACGATAACACTTATGTTTTAAAGCGGTCTATTTTTTGGTCTTGTGCCATAGACAGCCTCTCTGGAACAACCCCTTACAGCAGTAACTATTTGTGTGCTTGTAATTATAGGGGGTGAGAATTTGCAGTAGTAGATGTTCTGTATTTAAGTGAAAGCTAAATGGGGCTGACTTAACTGTGCTGCTTCATCACAGGATAAAATGTCCTGGTCTAGCTCTCACTGTAGGCTAAGAACAGTGAAGCAGCTGTGTGCTGTGGAACAGCTGAGTGCTCAAATAAACAGTGTCTTGATAAATGCCAACACTATGTAAAGATTAGTGAACCTGCCTTGGAGATGCTTGTGCTTGGACAGAGTACCTACGAATGCACTGGGGAAGGACATAGGCTGGGGTATTTTAGTCCCCAATTCTGCATCAATATTAATGCAGTCCCTGTCCCACCCTTCCGGGGTGGGGGGGATGACAGACAAAGCAGTGAAATGGGCCAATGCCCTTTTAAGCGTCTCTCCTAAACTAAATTTCAAAACTACTTGCAAAATTAATTTGGTGAGCTTATTAAAATTAGTAGTCTTAAACAGTTGAGAAAAGACCCCTTAAGTGCGTCTTGGTTCTGTTACTTATATCCCAGTCTACAATGTATTACTAAGGGTAATGAGTTAAGCTTTGACACATGGGTGTGGTCCTCCAAGACAGAAAGCTTTCCAGAAAATGCACTGGACTGGTACTAGTACTGAGCCCAGCTGTAGTACTTCAGTACTCGGAGCTGCAATACATAGTACTTCTGTAGCCATGTTATCTTCCACTTCAGCAGTTAATTCTATGGTACCTGTTGCCAGAGTTCAGACTACTTTGATGCCAAAACGTTTTGCTATTCATATTGATATGGGCCTGATAGAGAAGTTTCATCTGACTTAGAGAAACTGAATGGGATGCCAAACCACTAGCCTTTGGAGGCTTACGGAGTCCTGTATTAAACATTCCATATATAAAGGCACGATATAGAGACAGGACCATCTCTCCCTTGAAGGCATGTTCTTTCTCTTTGTCAAATATAGTGGTAAGTGATTCCCCACAAATTCATGTGTTCTTCCAGAGGCCGTTCAGGTAGGTTTCCAGATATGTAAGAAAATTAGTCACAGTTGGCATTTTACTAAAGTACTTCTGATTTCAGAAAATGCAGATTGATCAGGAAGAGCAACAAAAGACTGAAGAACAGCAACAACAAGCACAAACTGAAAATAAGACAGAATCTGAAGAAATGGAGGTATTTACTGTAATTTTTTTCCACATACAGCATATTATAGAATATAATACACACCTTGTTTTTGGGAAGTCAGAATAAATAATTTTTTTTCCCCAGAGATATGACTGCATAGAGCAGGAGCAGAGCCTAACCTTCAGTTGACTTGCCCTCCTTCTCCTGCTTAACAAAAGCTGAAACTCTAACAGCTACTGAAGACTGGTCTCCGCTGATGGATTTGTGATTTTGAAAAGAGTGAAACTGTGTCCAGGGGCATAAAATAGGAGAGACCAGGAGTAGCTAGTAGACAGTAATATTTCCCTAAGAAAGTTTAGCCTGATTAGTAGAAGATATTAAAATGAAGAGACTATTAATAACACCTGTGGAGTAAAGAGCAAAGAACTGTTAAGTCTCATGGCTAGCACACGGTTTTGGTTAAAAAGAGCACACTGAAAACAGGGGGGTTGGCAGCTGAAAACTGAACTCAAATAACAGCAGCATTTTGGTTATATTCTATTTTGAATCTACTTGGCCTTCATGTTTAAGACAACTCGCCCTAGAATTTCACTTTTTGCTTAACTGGAGAGCTGTTAACTTTTGGGACTGACTCGCTCAACTTTTTGAAGAGTAATGCTACAGTTGTTGCACTGCGAAGCAAGAATAAAAGCGGGGTGCTGTTATGTTGGAGAGTAAACTAGCTCCCCAGCTTAATGCATGCGCGCGCACACAGTTTTGAGGTACTGATTGCTTGGGGGTGGAAATGCTTGCTTTTTTTTTTTATAATAATGGAAAATACAGTACCTGTGAGAACTTAATTCTGCATACAGAAATTACTTTTCTAATCCCCATGAGCAGAGCATAAGTTGATGCGGTATTCTCTTACTGAGACTACAGATAACTGAGTCGTCCCATGTGTAAAAATGACGATTAATTCCAAAATCTAGACTGACAACTTAAATATTGATTTCCAGTATAACTTACTCCTGCAAAAAAAAAAAAAAAAAAAAAAAAAGCTGGTGTGCTTAGACGTGTCTCAGGCTACATCCTCAAAGCTAAAGCTTTTACAGCAGGGGTGGGGAAAATATGGCCTGCGGGATGGATCCAGCCTGTGGAGAGACTGTCTAGCCTGCAGCGGGTACCTCAGTCCCATCTGGACCAGGCACCACCCAGCTGTGGCGTGTACTGCCATCCCTTGGGCACATAATGGAGCTGCAGTGGCTCTGCAGCTGGGGTGCCTTTCTACACAGCCCAGGCAGTGGTGGCTCCTTCCAGCTGCTGCTGCCACTAGCCCCAGCCCTGTGGTATCGGTGGGAACCTGTGCATGCAGCCCTGACCAGCGCATCCTGTGCCTGCTCCAGACTCTTCTGGGCTGAGCAGTGGCAGTGGCTGCTAGGCAGCAACTGTTGCTCAGTGCAGGGGAAAAGCAGCCCACTTCCCCCAACCACCGGGTAGTTCTTGGTGCAGCCCCCAGAGCCTGCACCCCACTGGGCTACCTTGCTGCTCCGCCACCGTCACTACTGCCTCTGGGCTGCCCAGTGCAGCAGTGGTGACAGTACAGAGCAGCCACAGGGCAGCCCAGAGGTGGCGGTGATACAGGGCAGCTTGGTGCAGCGTGGATTCCAGGGGCTGCACCAAGAACTACCTGGCAGTGGTGAGGGGGAGAGGCTGCTTTTCCCAGTTCCTGCCCAGTGCTGTTGCTGCTGCTGCTGCTCAGTCTGGATGGGTGAGTCCACAGCAGGCATGGGGTGTGCTGGGTCGGGGCTGTGTGTGTGGGTACCCACTGGTACTGCCGGGGGGGGGAGAGGAAGGAAGGTGGCAGCAGCTGGAAGGAGTGGCCCCAGCCCTGCTGTGTGCCCAAGGGACGGCAGGACATACCACGGCAAACCAGCGCTGAACAGGTGTGGGGCAAGTTGGGGCTGCATGCTGTTGGCAGTGGTGGGGAGATGCTGCAAGGTGCATGGGCTCTGGGTTCTTGCAGGGCAAGGGCAGGTGCTGACTGGCTCGGGGGTGCACATGGGGGGGCTCCCATGCACACCCCACAACCGCACCCTCCCCCACACCTCCCAAAGGAAAGGAAACTGGGGGTTGTCAGTTGAAAACTGAACTCAAATAACAGCAGGATTTTGGTTATATTCTATTTTGAATCTACTTGGCCTTCATGATTAAGACAACTTGCCCTAGAATTTCACTTTTTGCTAAACTGGAGAGCTGTTAACTTTCGGGATTGTCTCAGAATTTCATTAAAAGAATGAAGTGGGACTGAAAGATTAACAAGGTGTAGGTAAAGACCATGAAAGGAAAACATAATACAATTATGACTTGAATAAGTGTCCCTTCTAGTGACTTTTTTTTTTTCTTTTCTGTTAATAGACCTCTCAGGCTGACTCAAAAGATAAGAAAGTGGATCAGCCACCTCAAGCAAAGAAGGCTAAAGTAAAGACTACTACAGTGGACCTTCCCATTGAGAATCAGTTGGTGTGGCAGATTGGAAAGGACATGCTGAATTTATACATTGAAAATGAGGTAAATGTAACTGAATCATATTTCTGCCTCTACCCACAAACTGATCCAGACAGCTGGTCATGAGGCATACTCTGTTCCAACTGGGAAATGACAAAATGGGATGGTAGGGTAAGCAGATATTCATAGATTGTAAGGTTGGAAGGGACCTCAGAAGATCATCAGGTCCAGCCCCCTGTACTTGCTAGAGTCAGGTGACCCCCAGCAAGGTGACTGTCTAGTCTCTTCTTGAAGATTTCCAGGGTAGGTGATTGCACCACCTGTGGAGGGAGCTTATTCCACTGTCTGAACACCCTGTGAAGAAGTTTTTCATAATGTTGAGCCTGAATTGATCTTCCAGGAGCTTATAGCCATTTCTTCTGGTTTTCTCCTCGGGTGCCCTGGTGAATAGCTGCTCACCGAGCCCTTGATGTAGTCCCCTAGTGTAGCGGTAAGCTGCTATCACGTCCCCTCTCAGCTTTCTTTTCCTTGGGCTGAGGGATCTGGGACTCTTCAGCCTTTCCTCATATGGTTTGCCTTTTAAGACTGCTCATACGGGTGGCTCTTCTTTGGACTCTCATGCTCGTCCACGTCCTTGCTGAAGTGTGGCACCCAGAACTGGACACAGTACTCCAGCTGCGATCTCACCAGTGTTAAGCGCAAGAATCGCCTCCTTGGCTTTGCCGGAGATGCATCGATTGATGCATGCCAGAGTATGTTTGCCCTATTGGCTACAGTGCTGCACTGCCAGCTCATGACAAGTAAAAAAGGAACAATATGACTGACTTTCTCCACAAAGGACAAACTTTAGCAAGTTTTTTTAGCCCTTTTACTGATGGGGCAGGAACTGTTGTTTACTTCAGCATGTTGTACAAATTGGATGGAATTTAAAGTGTATCACCTTGTGAACCAAAATGTAGGCAACGTGACAAAAGTTGTAGAACCCATAAATGAGGTGCGACACAGATGGTTGTGGCTTTCCTGAGCACCTCCTCTGTGTCATGCAAGGTTAGTACTTTAAAGGCCTAAAAAAGCATGTTGCATTGACAGGAAGTAGATAAGAGTTGGACTCTACAGGGGTCCAACTCCTCTTTGAGCATCTCTTGCTGCCATTAACAGGGTGTTTTTGCACATTTTTATTAAGTTGATTTCTTACTTCCTGAGTCAAGTAGCATCTAGGGAGCCATTAAAATTTGATTAATAAAGGTTGTTCACCTCGAAGAACAACTCTTTACGAGGAAAGGAACTGTGAGAAATTAACTGTTTAAAAGACCATGGTATAAAATAGCCACTATCTTTTTATAGTTGTGTAAGGAATCCAGTATGATGGATCATCTGTATTCTTGTAGAAGGCTGGGTAGATTTGCACCTTTTATAAATTGGTGGTGCTCTACCTTTTGGCCCTGGAGCCTAGATGAATGGCACATGGCCTGTCAATGAGCTGGACTGAGCCACAAGCCACCTCCCTGGGTTTAGGCCCTGCATGCAGGGCCTTATTATCTGTCTTGCAGGGCTCCCTGCAGGTCTGGAAATTAGGCAGCAGGGGATCAGCAGTTGTTGCCACTGCTTCCCCACCACCACATTTTCAGACCTAGGGGGAGCCCATTGGGCTGGATAATGCAGCTAATTTAATCAGATGCTATGGTTAAATTCATCCTTCCTTTATAAAAGAAACGGCATGATGACAAAGCAGAAAATACACCTTTTCAAACTAAAGGTGCTTAGTATTTCTCTGCAGTTCTTTCTAGAATATTTTAAAGCTAAATGAATGAAATGGACATGTGGAACAACACCCTAGTTAGCAACTTCAACAATAGAATGGGTTCCTAGAGACTTAATTCCTTTTAAGGGCATCCCTAATCAGGAATAGTCATCTTGGGAAGCAAGCTGCTGCTCAAGAAACCCATATGTAAGGTAGTAAGTCATCTTAATTTGAAGTGCCAGGTTAGGACTTCACACCTTGTTGGTATCATCTGCTTTTTTGCATGACCTGTTGAACACGGACAGATGAGCTTGCTGTAGAAATCAGATTCTTACTTGAATAGAGAAAGATAATGTTGGACGTTCTGTACTAAAATCTGTTCTTCACTGTGGCCTTAAATATTACTGTTTTTTAAATTATGATTGGTCTCGGCTTTGGACCCAGAGAAATTCAAGATTTTTCCAACCCAGATAGTAGTTATTGCACATTTTAACAGCTAAACTAAATAAAGCAGTTGACCTTAAAGAAAGTGAGAGACAGAATTAATTTTTTTCCCTTTTTTTTTTTTTTTTTTTTTCTGCAGGGTAAAATGATCATGCAGGATAAATTGGAGAAGGAGCGGAATGATGCCAAGAATGCAGTAGAAGAATATGTGTATGACATGCGAGACAAACTCTGTGGCATTTATGAGAAATTTGTTTGTGAAGATGTAAGTACAGACAAGTTAACTAATTACTTGGGATCTAATAGTACAGATGCACTGATACGTCGGTTGCCTATCAGATTGGCACTGATAAAAGGGAAATTTACGTTATTGGCTGTTGGCTTTTTTTGGCTGTTATAGCTGATTTAATGCTTATTGATGATTATGCATTCTGGCCAGGGCCCCCAGGTGCCTAGATTCCCTTGGGAAACGGTGGGCTTTCCCTGGCAGGCAGGCAGCGTTCTAGCTTGCTAGGGATCCTTCTTAGGGTTGCCAGGAGTGAGACGCAGGGGATGCTGCGTGCATGTGCATGGCTGCACTCTTGCACAGGGCTAGAAGTACAGCTGGGCAGTGTTGAGAGCAGCTTCCTGCAGGTAAGTCTGTGGAGGGAAAAGTGTGGGGAAGGGAAGGAGCATGGGTGGTGGGTAGATTGAGATCCCCACAGTGAGGGAAGGAGGAAGTAGGGCTGGGGGCACTGCCTAGTGAGGGCAGTGCATAGGACCCAGGGTGGGAAGCAGGATGGAGCCAGGGAAGGCTCATCCAGAGCGTGTGGGGGAGGGCAGCTCCCTGCCACTGCGCATACCCCCTGGGGGAGGCATGGAACAGCATGTCTCCTCCCAGATTTGTGTGGGGCAACACACCCACCAAGGAATGCTCCCAATTCTCATCCTCTGAATTTAACTTCCCGTCTTTCATTTCCGTAGGAGAGAGAACCCTGATAATGCTGCTAATTAACCAAATGATAATCAGCAAATTATCACGGTACACCACAGATTTCTGCACGTGGCAGATGCAGGCTGCCTGCTGTGGTCTCGGGGCTCTCCACCTTGCTGCCTTTGCCCAGGTAGCCTTGCACTGGCTGCATGTCCCCGCCCACCTGGCAGCAGTGGGGGCAGCAGGTTGTGCCTTGTGCTGCCAGGTGGGCATGGGGTGTGCAGCTGGCATGAGGCTCCTGGGACAAAGGCAGCAGAGCAGAGAGCCCTGTGCCCCTGGAGGGCAGCTTGCATCTGTCCCATGCACAAAACTGTGGTGGATCATGATAATTTGCTAATTATCGTTTGGTTAATTAGCAGCATTATCAAGGTTCTTTCTGGGAATGAAAGACTGGAAGTTTAAATCCAGAGGGTGAGAATTGGTTGCATTCCTTGGTGGGTTGTGTACCTTTTGGCACTTTCTTCCCCCCTCTGATTAGACTCTATTAATGCTGTGAATTGAGCAATTCTTAAATTTATAATCCATCTTCAGATGTGTGAAATCTTATTCCTTCTCACTTACTGTATTAGGCATACCGGCTCGAAATGGCCTATCGTATTAAAGCCAGGCCTACAGTAGAATGTTCTGCAACACAGTCACTTTATTTCAATTACTATATAGACAAAGGAACTAAATCCCTAATATAAAAATGTACTTTAGGTTCTATAACTTATTTAACTGGGGGAACTAATACTCTTTGCCAGTGTAGTATAGACAGTGTAGTATAGTCTAAACAAGTCTGTAGTGCAGATAGCCTTGATAGAATGACTTTCTACTGTTTGCCTACACTTCATACACTATTGTAGAAAATGAGGGTTGGAAGGGACCTCAGGAGGTCATGTCTAGTCTAACGTCCTGCTCAAAGCAGGACCAGCCCCAACTATATCATCCCAACCAAAGCTTTGTCTAGCTGGGTTTTGAAAACCCTCAAGGATGGAGCTTCCACTTATCTGGGAAAACTTTGTGTTTTATTACCCTCTTAGTGAGAAAATTCTTGATTATCTAGCCTAAACTTCCTTTGCTGCAACTTGAGACGATTGCTCCTTGTTTTGTCATCTGCCACCACTGAGAACAGTCCAGCTCCATCCTCTTTGGAGCTACCCTTCAGGCAGTTGAAGACTGCTATTATGCTTCTCTTCTCTAGACTAAACAAGTCCAGTTCCCCAGTCTTTCCTCATAAGTCATGTCCTGCAGCCCCCTAACCATTTTCATTGCCCTCCACTGGACTCTCCAGTCTGTCCACATTCTTGTAGTGGGGGGCCCTAAACTGAACACAGTACTCCAGATGTGGCCTCACCAGCGCTGAATAGAGGGGAAGAATCTCTTCCCTGGACCTATTGGCAACACACCTACCAACGCAGCCCAGTATGCCATTAGCCTTCGTTGTAACAAGGGCACACTGCTGGCTCATATTCAGGTTATTGTCCACTGTAACCCACAGGTCCTTTTCTGCAGAGCTGCTGCCCAGCCAGTCAGCCCCCAGCCTGTACTGGTGCATGGGATTATTCTGTCCTAAGTACAGGACTTGCACTTGTCCTTGTTGAACCTCATGAGATTCCTTTTGGCTCAATCCTCCAGGTCTAGGTCACTCTAAAATGTCCAAATTCCACAGTTTGTTAGAACTCACAAAATTGTTCCCTTTCATCAGCTGTTTCAGGAATATCCTTAATCTATTTTAAGCTACAGGTTTTTTCTTTGCAGAGTGTATACAGGTAATATTGTATACAAATGAATAACTTCTGGGAATTCAGTATTCTGCAATGTTTTTGTTCTTAGGATCGAAATAGTTTTACTCTGAAACTGGAAGACACAGAAAACTGGCTGTATGAAGATGGGGAAGACCAACCCAAACAAGTTTACATTGATAAACTAACAGAACTGAAGGTGAGCGATTCTCCACTAAGTGAAGCCTTCAGATCTCATAGGGTTCCCACATACAGGGGCATGCATTTGCTGCAGCACCAATTTGTGCTGCTGCTTTTTGCTGCTGTGTGCACCCCCTGAACATTGGGTTTGCTGCAGGGCAAAATGTCCCACTTCAGGGAAACTGCTGTTTCCCCGCTCCCCTTGGCACCCAGTGTGCTGGAGGAGCCAGGGGACGTGTAAAGGAGTGCCAGATGCCAGAGCATCTCCCTGGAAAACACAGCCTCCAGTTGCTCTGGCACATGCTCCTGGAGTGTGCACCACACCACTTTTTTTGTATCGGTAGTTTCCCGTATGAAACTTTGCTGCACTACAAGCAATTTTGAGTAGGGTCGAGTTAATGCATAGGCAAACATTGGCATATGCCTAGGGCCCTAAGTGAAGAAGAGTCCCAGTTTTGCTTATTTTACACATTATAATTGACTGAAAAAAAGTAATATAAAAATGTCATCTTCAGCTGGGGGCCCACAAGTTTGTTTGCCTAGGGCCCACTAAAGGGTTAATTTGGCCCTGGTTTTGAGGTGCCACAGACTGCATTGGCGCACACAACTGGATATGCCCACACTGGCATGCTCATCTGGATGTGCCCACACTGGCTACAGAGTAGGTGCTGTTTGAACCTAGATGAGCTGGTATGTAGGGTTACCTCCAAATCTTGGAAAACACTTAAATCAGCAGTGGAAGTCCTTTTTTTTTTTCATTGAGATGAAAATTAAATAAATGCTTCTGGTGGTCCGAGTATTGCATTGTGTGGGCTTTTTCCTTTTCATCAAAAGTTGCTTGGGAGAGGAAAGGAAGAGTAGACATGGAAAATGCTATTTGCTTTTGAAAGGTAACAGTACTTTTAACAGGAAAACAATTTTTATAAATCAATGTTATGGATAGATACTTTGGAGACTAGAAGAAAATGCTACCTGGCAAGTAAGGTTCTGTATTGGCAGTAGATGATGCTTTAATATCTCTAGCTGGAATAGTGAACAGAAAGTTTTATGTAACTGATGAAAGAGCGTATAATGTTAAATGTTTTTAAATATCACAAACTAATTAGATATTTATGCTAGAGCTTCCAAATCTGGCTTAAGCTGTCCTGATTTGATTTCCATTCCCCCCCCAGTCTCAGGATTTTTTTTCTATATTTATATTTTCTAATAATGGTAAAGGATGCAGTAAATAACTGATACTCAGCATGTGGGGTATTGCCTCTAGAAGAGATACAGTCCTAACCAGGAGCAGGAGGAAAGGCTGACAGACATCTGTCTTCCTCTAGTCTCAAATTTCTTTTTAAAAAGCAGCTGCAGAGAATCTTTCAACAAGAGATTTGGGGTGAATCAAAGTAACAAGCTTTCCCCGTATCGAAGCTGGCGTCAACTTTTGCCTGTGATCAGAATGTCAGTACTTTTAATGATTACACTTACACTTTCAGTAAAAGCACATAAAATGATGACTTACGAAAAGAAAAAGAATGGCAATACGTGGTATGGCCAATAATATGAATTGACTCATTTTTCTGCAGCATTGGAGAGGAATTAACTTTTAAAATGATTTAGAAATTTCTGTGTCATCAATGTGTGAGGCAAGGATTTCTTAGGGTGATAATAGAATTTATTGGGCCAGTTGCATAGTTGGGATAGTTAGATGAGCTGTTGAGTGCATGACAGATCTCTAATGCCGTGCATTCAAAAGTTCACCTAACTCTATCCCAACTATGCAGTTGGTCCAATAAATGCTATCACCCTCAGAAATCCTTGCCCCTCAATTTATGTATCACCATGACTACAACACTTTATTTTTGGTATCTTCCAATATGGCATCAAGACATTTCTCTAGATCCTATATAGTGCTGTAACTTCTCTTTAATTTTTTTTCTCAAAAACTTTCCTGTGTTTCATTTCAGGCTTTGGGTCAGCCTATTCAGGCAAGGTTTCAAGAATCTGAGGAAAGACCAAAAGCATTTGAGGACCTTGGAAAACAAATACAACAATACATGAAAGCTGTTCATGCATTCAAAGCAAAGGTATTTTCCCATTTTCTGTAAGGAAATATTATACAAATGTTGTCCACTGCGTGTGGCACACCCCCCCCCCCCCCCCCACACACAACTCCTCCCCCAAATATATCCCTTTTTAATGTAGAGATGAAGTGGAAATAGCTAACAAACCTGCAGCCTTTGGCTGGGGAGTGGTGGCAGGAATTAACTTCACCTGGGTTTTTCATGAAGACAACCAGAATTCTGGGATAAATGCTGGTATTCTTGAGGAGAGTATTTGGCTGGGGAGAGGTGGGGTTCTGGATGTCTTTCCTTCCATTTGAAGAGAGAGCACCTTTCAGTTTTTCAATTTGACCATATTGATAAACGTACAGCGAGCTGCATAGGTTAGTGTGTGAGCATTAAGGCAAGTTCCAACTGACAAACAGTACAGCGGAGGGATAAGATTTAGCTGAAGAACAAACAAATTACTAGCCTAATAGTTAAATAGGGTTGCTGTTAAATGTATTGTAACCTTTTTTTTCCTTCTTTAGGATGAACAATATGACCATTTAGATGGAGAAGATATAGGAAAAGTAGAAAAGAGTGCAAATGAAGCCATGGAATGGATGAACAATAAGCTCAATCTGCAGAACAAGAGAAGTCTTACTTTAGACCCAGTTATAAAGGCTAAGGACATCCAAGCTAAAACGAAAGTGAGTAAATGACACTGCAGTAAAGGAAGGAATAAATTGTTGTTGTGAAGATTTGTCTTAGTTACCAGTGTTTCTTTACCTTCATCCTTTAGTGCTTTCAGGATGAAATCTTTCTGCAAATAGAAAATTCTCAGTAGATGGACAGTACCATTTTAAAGCAAAACAAACTACATAACCTACCTTCAGTTTATTGGTATCCACCTTTGTATAGTTAATTTAATTTGAGCAATGAGCTAAGGTATAATTGTTGGTATGAGCTTTGATATCTTATTTTTCTTTCTGTTATAGGAATTGATAAGTTTCTGCCATCCCATAGTCACAAAACCAAAACCCAAGGTTGAACCCCCAAAAGAGGAGCAAAAACCGGCTGAACAGAATGGACCAGTAGAAGGCCAGGGAGATGCCAACAATGGGTCCCAGGCTACCGAACAGACCACCAATGCAGCTGCCCCAACACCTACAGAAAAGAAACTTCCTGAAATGGACATTGACTAAATTTCAGCACTTGTTTATATTACAAACTACAATAAAGCTTTAAGTTGTCAACTTCGTCTGTTCTGAATACAAATTGGAGCAAGTGAATACTTCAGCTTTCTTGTAGTAACTTTTTTGGAGAGGGTTGATCGATGTGTCAAGTCAGAATGCTTAGGTAGTTAGCTGCTCAGTCAAGTTGTATCTTGCCATAATGATTGTATTTAGAAATTCCTGGTAATTCATTACTAGACTTAATGAAACAGCCATTAGCAGGCCCTCTATCATGTTCATGCTGATGAGTCAGTCTTGTTTTTAAAGCAGTGAGAGAGAAAACTAAGCCTTTGACTTACCACTAAATTTCTATTGTGGATGACAGGAACAAATGTTGTAAGTGTCCATTAATATGTTGAAGACTACAAAGAAATGGCAGAAGGAGTTTTAGCTCTCCTAGAGCGTGGAGGAATATAAACAAACTGAAATAATACTTGAATTTGGTCCTTGTTTCTCATTAACACAATGGTGATGTTTCCTATGTGGGTTCCACTCGCTTCATGTCTGTAGTTATACATTTGACAAATATGTAAGATAAATGAAGCCATTGGTGAGGGTATTCTGTATACCAGTGGCAATGCATTCCTCAGAAACTGCATTTCTTTTTCAGCTGATGCCAACACTGCAGTCTGGGTTGAGTGAACCAAAAATCAAATTTGTGAGATTGAGTAGCAGTTTCCAGCCAACCTGCTGTTACATATGCAAGTGTGTATATAATAGTAAATTCTCACCAATTATCTAGATAAAATGGAAACTTCTGTGTGTAAGTTACATTCTTTGCTTGTAGAGAGAATGAGAACTTAGACTCTGGCTGCATACATTGATGGATGATTCTAGTTGCTAAACTCTTTTTCTTTTCTTTTCTTTTTTTTTTTTTTTAAAGGATATGCTACTTTCATAAGGCCTTTAAGTTTGTCTTTTTTGTTGGAAGTTAATGAAGCCAAGCAGTTTAAATTATTCTCTTTTTTCTCCCTATGAACTCTACACAACGACTTCCTTGCTTCTAGTGTCGATAATTGTCAAAGCTGTACACATTTGTATGTGTTCAGTTCGAAAGTTAAAACTCCCATATAGATATTGCAAGAAATAAATGCACTGCATTTTACTGAATGAACCTTTTAAAACTTGTTTTGCCATCAAGGAAACAGCTGTAGCTTTGCATCTGGGACTGATTGCTAAGGAAAAGTAGCCTCTGTTCAACTTGCTGTAGTGGTCATCTTTAAAGGAATGTGCAGTTAGTGTGAGAGCTGAGTACATTCCACTTTTGTTCTTTCTAGAAGCATTCTTAAGGACAAGCATTATGGCTTTGTCCTTCTGGAAAGTGAAAAAGTGCTTCTATCATGATTGACTCAAATCACTTTTATAGGGGCATCCTATAACAAACATGGTTTAACTCAAGGTAAATGGGTAACTTCCTGTTTTAAATAATACTACTTTTGCTGTGTGAAAGCTATTGCATTATAAGTTGGAAACCACTACCTGGACACGCTTGGTATTTACAGCACCCTTCCCCATATTTAAACTCTCTCTGCAGCTGCTATCCAGCAACTACCAAGAATATTTGTGAAACGTTTATGCCCTGCTCTAAATGCACATTTCGGACCCAGTCTTACCATTTTGCTTCAGTCACTTCTGTGACAGCTGTAGCTACCTGTGCCAGTTCTATTATTTCTTCCATAGCATCCTTCAGTGAGATTAGTGCTGGCTTCTGACATAATCACCATATCTATCTGCCCTCTAGTTAGACACAGAATCAAATGCCAACCATCAGTACAACCTAATAAAAAAGTTACTTTGGATCTTAAGCCATATTTTGTCTGCTTCACATACACTGGTAACACTTTTCAGTCTCCTTTAAAATAGAGTTCCTCATTTTGAATGTGTGGGCCTCTTAAGATGAGGTGCTCTACCAATTAAACTGCTTAAATATGGCATTTCTTTACAGGCAGCCTCAACAGCAATAATCCATAAGGCTATAGTTTAATTTGCCTCCAACAAGCAAGCAGCATTTTGATCTTTTGCTTCCAAGGAGGGGAGGGAAGGAGTTGTGTGTCGCTTTTAGGGGAGGAGTGGGCAGAACACTTGCACAAAGTTAAAAAAAAAATTGCATTACTGAGTCTTGAAGTTTAACACAAATTATCAAACCTATCTGTTCCTGTAGCCTTAAAATCCTGTGAAGCATTTTGTTTGATCTCTTGAGGAGGAAAGTTGTGACTTGAAGGGGCAGGTATAGGGAAATCATACCAATTGCTAACTTCAACCAAAGCAAGAAATACTGAGAGACATTCTACTCCAGTTGCATCCAAAAGACCTAATTGGACCTTACCATGCACTGTAAGACATGCCCTGAACACTCAACACTATAGTAGACATGGTAAAACTGTATTTTTAGGGAACTGTAGAACTGCTGCTACTCTATGGCAGTGTTTCTCAACCTTTTAAGTAGCAAGTATCTCTTAACTTCTGAAAAAGTGCCCGAGCATTCAATTTTTCCAGGGGATTTTATATTTACAGACTGTGTGCTATGTGTTGGAAGAAGGGATGTGTAGAGAGGGCTGTGATATGACAGATATCTGATCTGGTGTGGACAGAGTTGCCACCTTTTACACTAGGGGTGCACAACTCAAGTATGTACCTGGGCTAGAGGCCATGTAGGCCAAAGCTAGGAGGGCTGAACCAAATTATTACTGGGGCTGATGCCAAATTATTACAGGGGAATTTAAAGCACCATGCAATATGTGGCGAACCAAATTTTTTGTCATAGTGTTGAGAGGAAAAGAGGGTGAGAGAGAGAGAGAGGAAAAGGGCAAAAGAGAGAGTGTTAGGGTACCCATGCACCCCCCTGCCTATCTCTCACATACCCCCAGGGGTACATGTACCACAGGTTGAAACTGCTCTAAGGCAGGTGGGGAAAGCTGGCCCATGTTCTTTCATCAGCAGTTGCAGCTTAAGGTTAACTGACCATAGTGCTCAAGCCCCAGTAGGTGCATGAACTGCTATTTTAAAACTGCTAGCCTAAAGGTAGATACCGGGAAACATTTTCCAAGTCCATCAGTGCCTTAAAGTAAGAATATAATTAAAGCTGAAATAATTTTGGTTTCAAATCTTACACATCCAGCCATTTTTTTTTTTTTTTTTATTCTGTTGAGCAGAAGTGTTTGGATCAGTAGTTCAACTTCTCCCTGCTGGGACTTTCACACACACACCCCCCCACACACACCCCGCTGCTAGTAATTAAATATATCCAGTTGTACAAGGCATTGGTGAGAGTAGCTCTGCCACTATTAATATACTAAATACTATATATGCAGTAGCAGAACTACTCTCACCAATGCCTTGTACAACTGTATATTTAATTACTGGGGGGATAAAAAAAAAAGCACATTACTTTTTTTTAAGGCTTGAACCTCATTTGACCAGTCAGCCTCACCTCAGTCCCTGGAAAAATTATGGAGCAGGTCCTCTAGGAATCCATTTCTAAGCACTTGGAGGAGGAGAAGAGGGTGATTAGGAACAGACAGCATGGATTCACCAGGGGCAAGTCATGCCTGACCAACCTAACTGCCTTCTAGGATTAGATGACTCATGCTCTGGATGCAGGGAGATGGATGGATGTGGTATACCTTGATTTTTAGCAAGGCTTTTGATATGGTCTCCCACAGCACTTTCACAGGCAACCTAAGGAAGTACAGGCTGGATGAATGGACTGTAAGGTGGGTAGAAAACTGGCTGGAGCATTAGGCTTGGAGAATAATAGGCTTGATGTTTTGTTGGCAGCTGGTACCAAATGGAGTGCCCCAGGGGTCAGTCCTGGGGCCAGTTTTGTTCAAGTGTCTTCATCACTGACCTGGAAGATGGGATGCAGTGCACCCTCAGCAAGTTTGCAGATGACACCAAGCTGAGTGAGGGGAGTGGTAGATAATGCTGGAGGGTAGAGCTAGGATTCAGAGTGACCTCGACTAATTGGAGGAGTGAGCCAAAAGGAACCTCATGAGGTTCAACAAGGACAAGTGCAAAAGTCCTGCGCTTAGGGCAGAACAATCCCATGCACTGGTACAGGCTGGTGCGCAGCAGCTCTGCAGAAAAGGACCAGAAGGCTACAGTGGACAATAAGCTGAACATGAGCCTCCAGCGTGCCCTTGATGCCACAAAGGCTAACGGCATACTGGGCTGCATTGGTAGGTGTGTTGCAAGTAGGTCAAGGGAAGTGACCCGCGTTCAGTTTTGAGGCCCCCACTACAGAAAGGATGTGGACAAATTGGAGACAGTCCAGTGAAGGGCAACAAAAATGATGAGGGGGCTGGGAGACATGACTTATGACATAAAAACTGAAGGAACTGGGTTTATTTAGTCTAGAGAAGAGGACACAGAGGGAGGGCTTTATCGCAGCCTTCACCTACCTGAAGGGGGTTCAGAAGAGGGTGGAGCTAGGCTCGTCTCAGCGGTGGCAGATGACAGAACAAGGAGCAACGGTCTCAAGTTGCAGCAAGGGAAGCTGAGGCTAGTGATGAGGAAGAGCTTTCTCACTAGGAGGGTAAAACGCTGGAATAGGCTCCCCAGAGAGGTGGCGGAAGCTCCATCCTCGGAGACGTGAAGACCCGGGCAGACAAAGCCTTGTCTGGTCCCGCCTGGAGCAGGGGGTTGGGACCTCCCGAGGTCCCTTCCACCCCGCACTTCCTACCAGCGTGTGACTAAGGGGGGAAAGAAAAGCCGCAGACAGTCGAGTTTCTTCCGCCCGCTGCTGGCCCAGCACGTGTCCCCAGCACGCGCAGGGGCGGGGCCGCCAGGGAGAGGGCGGGGCTTCCCCTC
>NW_005842067.1:1358604-1380316 GCF_000455745.1 Alligator sinensis | reverse complement strand
GGCCCGCGAGGACAACCAGCCACTCCCCGCGCTGAGGAGGGGCCCTGAGAGACCCAGAGCCATTTCTTGGCACACAAGGGCCGGGAGCGAGGGCCAGAGCGGGGCCCAGCCCGGTGATACTCCGCCCGGACGCGGACGGGAAAGTCCCGGCGTGGCCCCGGCCAGAGCCCGCTTCCGGGCAGGGGCAGCCTTGGCTTGGCGGGGGCGGGAGTGGGTTGACCAGGAGGTCCCGGGACAGGCGAGCGTGCGGGGATTCGTGACCCAGGTCTGCTCCCCGCTTTAGGAGGTCCCCCACCCGGGGAAGCGATAAGCCCCACCTGAGAGAGGGAGGCTAGCGAGAGGTTTAAAACGAGTGCGCCAAGGGGGGACGCCGAGTGCAGCGCGCCGAGTCCAAGGAGCCGGGGGCGCTGCCCGGTGATACTCTGCCCGGAGACGGGATGGAGCGTGGGATAGGAAGGCAGCCTGGCGGTCCCGGGGGTCGCCTCCTTTCTGGTGGGGTAGATCATTCGCTTGGCAAGGGCAGGAGGAGGTTGGCCAGGAGGCCCCGGGACTTGGGGTTTCGGGTGGGGAGTGCGCAGACAGAAGGTGTGGGGAGTTCAGGCAGACATCAGGACGCACGGCTTCAGGCAGGGTGGCCAGGATCTGGAACCAGCTTCCAAGGGAAGTGGTGCTGGCTCCTTCCTTAGGGGTCTTTAAAAGGAGGCTAGATAACTACCTCGCTGGGGTCATATGAGCCCAGTATTCATTCCTGCCCAGGGCAGGGGGTCGGACTTGATGATCTGCCCAGGTCCCTTTCGACCCTACATCTGTGAACCTACGAGTAGTGACCCAGGAGACGGGGCAAGATGGACCTGTGCTCTGACCCAGTCAGTGGCCATTCTTATGTTCTTAAGTGGATGGATCGTGAGTACAGAGCGATCTTGACTTTGGGCTCTTCTCAGACCTGTGTGTCTAGGCCAGTAATTCTCAACCCCAGGGGCTGCGGCACACAGTCGTCTGAGCCTGTGCTGATTTACTTGCCCCTCCCTGCCTGGCCACAGCCTGGCCCCTCTGCAAGGAGGGAAGCACCATCATAAATGCCTGTTTTTGCAGTCGAATGCTGCTCAGTTCACCGCTCTGTAACTTCTGTGCCAAATGAGGTCTGCCTCAAATCTAAAAAGAGGTTGAGAACCACTGATCTAAGCTAATGGATCCAGTGGTGGGATCAGTGCTGAAGTGTGTAATTGAGACTAGTGACACCAGATCTTTAACAGTTCTCTGGATCAAAGATGGTGTTTGTCAGACCTCCTGAAATTAAACTCTTGACAGCAGAGGCAAACACAAAGAGGGTGATGTTTTATCCTTTTAATGTTTTATTACAGGCAGTCAACAAATATTGGGCTTCATCGCCATGTATACCCTGACAACAGAACCTGTGGCCTTATTGCTTCCTAATGGAAAACATTTGTGACATCCGGTCCTTTCAGGAATGAGCAGGGTTGGTGGCCTGGCTTTACTGACGTGACTGTGCTGGTTCACTGACCAAAACCTGTAACTTTAGTTGCTGCTGTTTTGAAACTACAACTGAAAAGGTAATAAAGATTGCAAAAGTTGTAAAAAACAGCTCACTTCAATCCGGTGTTGAACTAGTATGGGCAAATGCATGATAGCTATTCGGATCCATATGCAGTAGGTAATTTGAAATCATTAGAAGTGCACTGATACATCGGTCCCACATTGGATCGGCACTAATATAAAGAAAATTGACAGTATTGGCCATCAGCTTTTTTTGGCTGAAGTGGCCGAATATGGCCAATAAATTCCCCATGCGTGCACGCAGCTGCAGTGTGGTAT
Source organism: Alligator sinensis (assembly GCF_000455745.1). Lineage (NCBI taxonomy): Eukaryota > Metazoa > Chordata > Crocodylia > Alligatoridae > Alligator > Alligator sinensis. The sequence continues at coordinate 1,378,483 of NW_005842067.1, read as the reverse complement.
GCAGGCAGCCAGAAGCACAGCCCAGCAATTTGGAGAAGAGCCGAGTCCGGCCTGTAAGTCTATTGTAAGGGAAGCGGGGTGGGGTGCAGATTGAGGCCCCTGTGGTGAGGGAGGGAGCAAGTCTGGGGCAGGTGCTGCTCAGCCAGGGTGGAGCAGAGCCATGGTTTGTCCGGGAGGTGGGGGGGTGGGGTGGGGGGAGAGCGGGATGGCTCCCTCCACTGATTGCATCCCAGGAGGGCATGGGGATGTGTGCTCCCGGCTCTAGGTGGAGGGCGAGGGCAGGCTGCTACTGTGGGCTGGAGCAGAGGCTGGTGCTGAGCTCTTCCAGGTGAGAGTGCTGGGCCAGGCTGCGCTCAGGGTGGGCAGCGGTGGTGCTGGGAGGGAGGGGGAGGGGACTACGATGAATTTTGGGGTGGCTGCAGCCCCCCTCCCAGCACCACCGCTTCCCACCCTTAGTGCAGCTTGGCCCAAACCCCTCTAGGAAGAGCCTGGCCCCACCCCAGCCTGCAGCAACAGCCTGCCCTGTCGCTGCATGCAGATCCAGGGGCACAAGGCGCCCTATGCCCTCCTGGGGTGCATGCAGCAGTGGGAGCTACCCCCCGTGGATGAGCTGTTCTTGCCTCCATCCCAAGCCCCGCCCTAGCTGTGCAGCTCCTGCCCCAGCTCCACTCCCTCCCTCACTGTGGGGACCTCAGTCTGTACCCCCCATGCCCCTTCCCTCGCCCCCACAACAGACTTACCAGCTGGACCTTCATATTGGCAGTCGTATCGGTATTGGCCAATATGGCTCATTAAAAATAGGCCATCAGTATCAGCCCCAAAAATCTCTGTCAGTGAGCCCCTAGAAATCATTCTAAAAAGTACCTTGTGTGGCATGCTGGGCCTATTGACTGATGCTGTTACTTTTTGCCCCTTGCTTTACTTTCTTCAGTCAAGTTTCTACCTCATGCCTAATAAAATGCTATCGAGATATGATTAGTATTGCATTTTCTTTTCTCCTACATCATTTACACTTTTTTAAAGGTTTGGTTTCTAATGATCATAAGATGAAAAAATATAACTTTTTATGAACTTAGTAGCAGTAACTTAATTTACAGCTTTCACTAAAACTGTACAGTAAAAAGGATGATACCATTTTGTGTAATATAAGGATAGCATTATATAATTTGTGGGTTTTGCTAAAAACATACAATGAGATGAGACATTCTACTACTTTAAAAAAATTAAAGCAGAACATAGTGTGCAGTGATACAAAAAATAAGTAAAATGAAGCAATGTACAATAGTAAACTAAATCAGGGGAGTTGCGTTTGATTTGGGCTCTTTGTGCAAGTAACACAAATATGCCTAGGAAGTAAAGAGAAGTTGGAGAAGCCATATTGTTTTTTTTTCTTCATTAGCCCATTATTTAAAATTTTCCTGTAATGGAGAGAGATGTTTTCCTACGGTAAAAGAAAAATGTCTCTCTCCATTAGTGGAAAATTTTAAATTCCACTCTCTTCATCCTTGAAGAATGAACAGGGCCACAAATAGTGATTTAAGTTGTAATTTTCATTCCACATCCCTTTCCTTAAGGAGGGTAACATTATTTTGTATATGGCAGGAGTATCAAACGTGGGGCCTATGGGCTACCGTAAGGCTGATGCTGTGGCTAGGGAAGAGCATGACCTGCCTCAGAATTTGAAACCTAGAGAGCCCTCTGGGCATGGCTCTTGGTTGCAGGAGGGTGAGTGAGGGCTGTGCTGATGCACTTGATCTGCTGCTGTCTGGCTCCGTTGCCACCACTGGACTTATGGCAGCCACTACTGGACCTGCTGCTTATAGATCCAGCCCAGGAAGAGCCCCATGGTCTAATCAGGCCCAGGACAAGGATGACACCCTGGTAGAGGGGAAGGATCCAGCTCGCCCAGGTGGAGGCAACTTTTCTAGTGGAGTCCCAACTGGACTCCTAGCTCCAACTCCATGTCCTTTTTTCATAACTTAAGAACTGTGATGGAGCATGTGATGGAAAATGATGGTGTGTGTGCAGTAGCTTTAAGCTGTGGGAAAAGTATAATCTTAGCTTTCATTGTTTTGATACAGTCTATTATTCTTTAAAATCTAAGTTTAATAACCTGAAATGTATCCTCCTAATGGACTACTTGAATAGCCTGTTTAGTTCTTGCTGATTATTTGAAATGGGTTCGTATGTCTGCAGAAAATTTAAATGTCTTCAGAAGACAAAGAAGCTCAGGAGGATGAGCTGCTGGCTTTGGCTAGTATTTATGATGAAGATGAGTTCAAGAGAGCAGAGTCTGGCCAAGGAGGAGAAACTAAAATCTGTTTCGAGTTGCCCCCAAATTTCAAGATATTTGTGAGAGGTGAGTTCAGATGTTTTGCATTTTTGTGAAACATGTTCTTAAAACGGTCTGTTTTTTTAAAGATATACTTTCAAAAAAGAGCTACCCAAACATTTTTTGTTTTTGAGAGGTAGTTAACTGTTTTAGTCTGAAGTTAGGCAGAAGGCAGGACAGGGTGGGATTTTATAACTAACTTGTTCAGTGAGGCATGAGCTTTCATAGGCTACAGCCTCTTATGTCAGATGGGACTTGCAGAGAGTAGGGGTACTAAATAAGAAGGACTAATTTCATTTTAATCTGAAGGATAGGGAAAGGGGGAAGAAAAGAGGCACTGCTGCAAGAGGCCTAGGGTCAGCTGAAGTAATCAAAGGGGAGTCTTTATCTTTGTAATAGTGAGTAATTTCTCATACATTACCACTGTAGAAGGTTTCACCCATTCTGACCATGGTATGACTTAATTATTTTCATATCACTTTTTAAAAACAGAAGCTGAGAGAGAGTGACTTCTAAATTGCATGTGAGTTGGTGGTGTTTATGGAATTTTTAATAACTTTTCCAAATGACTTCCTAAGGAAAATTCTCCAGTGTTTCCAAAGCTTTTTCGATTTTGAAGTGTGCATACTTTTATGCAAATTGACTGTTCACATCATTGAGTCCCCTTGAAACAAACTATAATTAGGTTTGTAAGTGTTTTCATTTTTATTTAGTGTACATTTGTAACACTTTATTTCTGTAGTCCCTTCCATCTGAGGCTTCAAGAAACTTGGAATATTAAATTAAAGGACTTCATCTTTTTTTTTTAAATGACACTTCCTGGGGGAAAAAAGTTGCCTGCTGTTGTTACAAGTAACACTGAGCATTACCAAATATGTCAGATTATTCAAAATTATTTTTCTTTATTTCTTCAGGTTGTTTATTTGTGCATCTGTCACCATTATAGTTAGTTTTATTTGTTCCCATATGTATTAATTCAGTTTCCTATTTGTATGGTCCAAACGTGGAAACAGATATAAATCTTTATTTTTGGTGGGATAACTTTGAAACTCATCTCCCTGCATTTTAGACCCTGTGTTCTTTTATGTTTCCCAGACCATGAGGGGGTACTACCAAACCCATCAGATAACTGCCTCTGCTTTAATTTACTTGTTGATTGTTGTTTGCCAAAAATTACACAGTGAAACATAAAATGCTCAGCCCTGATCTCTAGAAACACTTCTCTTGAAGTTGTCTGAAACATGAATGGGCTCTTTCTCAAGTTACCCAGAGTAGACCTTAATATTGAGAGGAAGGGTAGTCATCTTCTTAAACTTGTCTTTCCAAATTCTCTGGTTTCTCGTTTACCTGACAGGTCGCAGTGTTTATGGAGTTAGTATTCACCAATTCAGCCTGAAGCATACAGCTCTATGAAATTTTTCTGCATTAAGAATGGGTATAGTCTGAGATAAGCTGTTAGACAAGAAATTCACCAAATGAAAAGAGAAGTCTTGGGGACCATATCAAGCTGTTATACTTCATCAGACTGCAAAATCCAGAATCATAGTTCTCTTGCTCTCTCTCAGATTGCTTCAATCAATTGTCTTTGTTTCAGGCAGTCCTAATGAGAGGCTCCTGCACAATGGGTTTGAGTATACAATTTGTTTTCTGCCTCCACTTGTGTTGAATTTTGAACTTCCACCAGACTACCCTTCAGCCTCCCCACCTGTGTTCACGCTCAGCGGCAAGTGGCTCTCCCGGACACAGGTTTGGCCTTACATCTTTTTAACGCTACTTTCAGCTTTCAAGAACATGAAAAATGCTTATTATGAACAGTTTAATGATCGGTAGTGAAGGAACTGGAGACTAAACTCATGTTTTTAAAGTCCAGATTAATCCAGGTTCAGATGGAGGAACAATGTTCTGAGGTAGAAATATACACTTATCATGGCTTGCATGAGAGTGCCATAGGCTGAGACAGCAACTACTTGAGAACATGCAAACTAATGTATTCCCATCCTCATTGTGGTGGATATGTCTCCAGTAGTGGGGAAAAATCGGAATACCTCTCATAAAATGTGCCAGTAAAGCTTAATAAATATCTTCTGGAAAATACAATTGATGTCAGCAAGAGAACAAGAGAGATATCCAAGCTAAGAACAAATAGAAATAACACAAGCAGAGATGTATGGTTGCTATTGCCTACCTGTGCAAGCTATTTGGAAGCCAAGCCTTATGAGCTAGCAGCAAACAATCTCTGCCTCTCTTTCTCTCTCTGCATGTAAGCAGAGTGTACAAGTACCTGAGCTTTTTGGACCTGAGCTGCTGGACTGGAAAACCAGAAAACAGCTTGTTAATTATTTGTCACATATTTGGTGTGCACTTTTTTCATAAAAATGATGCAAGATTAGATCTGAGTCACTTTGAAAATGGAGCTTTGGCCCACAGTGCTACATTTTAAAGGTATTAAAAGATGGGCACCTAATAGGGGCTTTTGAATCCTCTCTGCCTAGTTCCCTGTGTTTTCAGTGACAGTGAAGCACCTTAACATGCATTAGGCAGTTTTATAAATCCCATTAGCTGCTTGTCTAAATCTCTAGGCACTTAAATGCCTTTGAAAATCTGTTCCACAGGCATTTTTGAAAGTGACCTACCCACGCTGATTTGAAGTCTCTTACACTGCTTATATATCATGTGCTATAGGGTAGGTATTCTTGTAGATGCCTATCATACTGTAAAATACAACCCGTATCTTGAAAACAGGTGTGTATTGTGTCACAAGACTCAAGCGGTTTCCACCCTATAAGAAGGGCTTTGTGATCCATTTTCCCCAAAAAACTCTCATCTTACTCTGAAATACACAGTAGAAAACAGCATTTTTTTTTTTTTATAAAGAACAAAACCTTTTTTTAAATAAAGCCAGGCACTGCACTAACAGTTTTGCTGCATATTGCGTATTTAATTGAGCTATTTTGCTCACAATTTTAGTAGCCTTGTTCAACTAGAGTTCATTCTTGAGCAGTGGAGAACTTAGTAAGAGAAATATGCAATTTATGTGGATTTTTTTCTTCATCAAACTTTAAGAGTTATTAAAGTTAACATAGTCTGCTTTTTCAGATATTTCTATAATGTTAGGGAGGAAACTGGAAAAGCAGTTTATTTCTGCAGATCAGGCTTTCAAAGCTAACAGCGTTCAGATAACATGCCTGATTTACCACCTTGTGAAATGTGCACTCAGGTGAGGTGATCACAGCTGGATTAACTTGACTCTTGCTGAAACTGCAGCGTCTATTGTCTGAATTAACATTTGGCAAGTGTAGCATGAGCTGTTATGCTCTAGAAGCAGCCACTGGATAGTGTAATTTGGAAAAGAGAAATTGAGGGTTATGAATGGGTCAGAAATTCAGAGACTGCATTCAAAGTGTGCTGCTGCTAGTAAATCAACAGATTATAATTGCAGCTAAAGCAGTGATTCTCAACCAGGGTGATGTGGCACTGTGGGGTTCCTTGAGATCTTTGTGAAGCTGCCACACATTGTTAGCACTGTTAGATGTGCAAATGTGATTCACAGGATAAACCCAGAGATTTCAAATAGGAAACTAGTGTCAAAAACATTCTGACCTGTTGTGGTCTTTCTGAGTTGTTTAAAACCAAAGAAATTATCTAATATTTTCTGTAGTCAGAAAATAAGTGAAAAGTAAGATCTGGCATTTTCTGAGGGGTGCCTTTGGTCTAAAAGGTTGAGAACCACTGAGTTAGAGGAAGGGCATGCAGGTGAGTGTCTAACTAAATTTAAACCTTATTCCCTATTCACCACTAAGACTTCACCGCTAAAAGAACTAGGACGCAGTGTTAAAATGTCACTGCATGTCGCACAAGTGCATATCGGGAGGTGAAGTTTTCTGGTCCCAAGTAAATGTCTGTTCCAGTCCACTATATTAAAATTTGGTCTGTGTTTGATAATGAAAGTGGAAAAGGTGAGTGTTTTATGAATTAGTACATATATTTATCTGTTGCACTAAGTTTTGAATGTTTAAAACACCAGCATGGGAATAAGTCACAGGATAAAATATTACTCTTCAAATTGGGGGGAAACAGATGGCTGAATGTTCTGAATATTCTATATTTGGTCCAGCCAGAGTGGTGGTGCAGACTTTTTTTTTTTTTCATTACAGTCCAAACTTTGAAACCCTAAGTTTTTAAATATCTATAATTCGTCTGTTTTTTCTTTGCTAAAACTAGCAACCTCCACCTGTAACTTAAAATGACTAAATCAGACTATCACTTTAGTAGTAACTAAGTGGTACTTAAATGTTTGCCAGAAAATAGAGGAGTTCTTGTGATTACACTACGCTTTAATTTATTAGTTAGACATGCTGCATAAAACTGGAGAGAAAATAGTACTTTTTTGCTGCTTTGTACAAGAGAGGCATACAAGATGTAAGTTCTGTAAATATGAATGGAAGGCTTGTCCTGTCCTTATTTTTCTTGGAAGAATCCTTGGACCTTAACGTTTATAGAACAGCATTAATTATTGCATCATGTGATTTTTTTTTTTTTTTTTTTTTTTATAAATTTCCCATCACTTTTATCTCCTTCTAGCATCTTTATAATGCGCCTTGGTTTTTCATATTATGGCAGATTGTGGATTTATGCTTTGGCAATTGGAAAGTGATCAGATGAGAGTGGTTGCTTTCCTATATTTCCTCCTGAGTACTGTATTGAATTAGTTTATTTTGTGGCTTAAATTTGAAATTGGAGATTTCCATAAAAGAACACCACAGGAAAGGCAAACTTTATGATGAGTGAGAAGTTGTTGGCAGATGTTTCTTCATTCAGTTTCTGAGTCTTAACTTCTCTTCTAGCTCAGTGCTCTCTGCAAACACTTGGACAACTTGTGGGAGGAGAATCGAGGTTGTGTGGTCTTATTTGCATGGACACAGTTTCTCAAGGAAGAAACACTAAGTTATCTGAACATTGTCTCCCCGTATGAGTTAAAAATTCACCACCAAGGAAATGGGCAATGCAGGACATCATTGGTGCCTCCAAATGCTGAGCTGGATAGTTGCGGTGCAGCAGGCACCACAACAGCTGAAGAAGAAATCCTTGATAAAAGAGCTGTACAGGATGTGGAATCTCTGTCAAGTCTAATTATGGAAATTGTAGACTTTGATCAGGCCCAACGGAAAAAATGTTTTAACAGTAAGATACACTTGTGCAGTATCTGCTTTTGTGAGAAGCTAGGTGCTGAATGTATGTACTTCATGGACTGCAGCCATGTCTACTGCAAAGCCTGCATGAAGGACTACTTTGAAATTCAGATCCGGGATGGTCAGGTCCACTGCCTTAACTGTCCAGAACCAAAGTGCTCTTCTGTTGCTACTCCTGGTCAGGTAATATTATTAGCCCCATATAATCGGTTCCTGCACCCCTTTAACCTGCTAATAAGAGTTCAGACTCATAGATGTTCATGCAAAGTATATTCATTAAAGCACACAGTGTTCTTTTCCCCTGGAGGCAATGTGTAACCATCTAAGTTAGAATAGTGTGCTTAGAATCTGAGTTCATCTGGCACTGTAATTAGCATCAGATGTCTCAGACGGGGGATTGGTTTCATAAGATGTCACTGGCACGGATTGTTTTCATTACGGGCATTTTTACACGTGCTCCTGATGCAGAACTGAGCACTTTTATTTAGCAAGTCACACTAATTAAAAGTGCTGGGTGCTGCGTTGGAAACAGATGTATCAGTGGCGCATCATGTGTCAGCACTGATAAAATGGTAGCGGTGCAATTTGAGCTCTTTAAAACATTGAACATGTTTTAGTTCAAAGCACACTGCCGCCATTTTCACAGTGCTGGTGCACGAGACTGCCAGCGCACATCAGTTTACGTGCTCAAACAGACTCAATTAATTGAGTCTGCTCTGACGCACTGTATTTCCAGTGTGTTGGAGCAGACTCTCTGGATGTGTGTAAGTACCCTATAGATTTGCCAGTGCCAGTGGTTTGAATTGCCAGTGAATCTTCAAAGCACGTATCCCCAGAAACTGCAGATTTAACTACATAGCTTCATTAGTAACTTCCATACCTTACCTCTCCTTATATTGCTTCCATAAGCTGACTTAGGGGAAAGTAATATTTTAAAATGCATCAAAGCATATTTGAACTAGCTACCAGTACTCATTTCCTTGAAGTGTTTTTCTTGTAATAGTAACTGAAATTCTGAATAAATGCATGCTATGATGTTTTGATCTGTGCTTAGGTTAAAGAACTGGTTGGAGAGCAGTTGTTTGCACGCTACGACCGCCTGCTTCTGCAGTCCAGCTTGGACTTGATGGCAGACGTGGTGTATTGCCCTCGCCCATGCTGTCAGACTCCAGTGATGCAGGAACCTGGTTGCACCATGGGCATATGTTCCAGTTGCAACTATGCCTTCTGCACCCTCTGCAAAATGACTTACCATGGAGTGTCTCCATGTAAAGTCACTGCAGGTGAGTGACACTTGTTTGCAAGTTGAGCCCAATGTTACAGTTTCTATCGTGAATGCATAAATAAATACAGGGAAATATTTTTTTCTCCTTCTTACACCTTCTGCAGTAGGAAACCTTTGCATTGATGCAGCCTTCAGTATCTGATGGTGGGAGTGGAATTCTTGGACTTCCCTTGATATTGGCAACTTACGGAGCTGAAAACCTTGCTCCTGCCGTGCTGCAGTAAAATGAAGAAGTTGAGGGGGAAAAGTGTTTATTGCAGTATAATAATGGAGTTACTGAATCCTCATGCTTCAGGGTTGTTTTTTTTAATACAAAATTGATTATTGATTATCTGGGGGAAATATAGCACATAGAAATGGACATGTGAATGTATCCTGTCCCCACAGTGGCTTAGTGCCAGAGGAAGGTATAACAGACCCTCAAGGTGAGCACTTGAGAGAATCTGCCCACAGAAAGTTTTTTCCAATAACTGAGGAGTTTAGTTCTAGGGAATGAAGTGTTTTGATATTCAAAATAGTTTCAAACCTATACTAAGGTAACTCAGGATGTTCTTGCCTGCTTCATACAAGTTTCCATTTGTTTTGATTCCATTTTTTTTAATCCTGGTACTTAATGGGATTCTTGGTCATGAGAAATGTGTTGTTTAGAAAGCCTTTTCCTTTTTGTCATTTTTATATTTGCTACCTGTTTTTACTCTAATAGACTGTCTTCTTGTTGTTATGAAAAGTGGTGAAAGGAAGCGTCTTTCTACTATTTATTTCTATAACGTTCTCATGTCCACTTCTATCTGATTTAGGGAGGAGACGAAATATATCTTTTCACTTGTCACTTCATATGAAACCTTTTCTGTTAGTGTAACCAGTTTTGTCATTTGTCTTTAAACCCCTTTTATTTCACTTCTAGTTTTGTGGGATAGAGTGACCAGAATGCAGCATTGTATGAACCCCATTGATTTATATCCTGGCATTGCAAGATTTTCAGTATTGCTTTTTATTCTGTTCCTTAAGCATCTTGAGGATTTGATTGCTTTTAACTACTGCCATACATTGTGCAGGTGAAAGGAACATCTTGTTCAACATGCTCAAGTTTATAAACTTATAACTTGAGAGATTGTAGACTACATGTGGGTCAGCAAGCGAGATAAAACTTCTGGGTGGCTGTTCCTTTTTTTTTTCCCCTGTCAGGGCTATTGGAATCCTCTTGGTCACTGAGGTCTTTGAAGCCTCCTGGATTATGTCTCCAGTGTGCTTGGCTCATCTTTTTAAGCATGCAGGGGCATCTGGAAAGTTTTCTGTAAGTCAGAACTGATCACTTATGTCCATTGGCAAACCTTACTTGCATTCACTGTATGAAAGCATTATAGCCTATCAGTGATTGTATTGGTTTCTTTGGAAAATACATTAGACAATTGGACTTCTTAATACAGTACCATGCATAAAAGGCAAAGGGGTCTTTTCAGTTTCTCTGTTTCTTTTCCTAGAGAAGCTAACGGAGTTACGTAACGAGTACCTAGAAGCAGATGAGGCCACAAAAAGATTTTTAGAACAGCGCTATGGCAAGAGGGTGATTCAGAAAGCCCTGGAGGAGATGGAAAGTAGAAAATGGCTAGACAAGAATTCAAAATGCTGTCCTTGTTGTGGTACTCATATAGAGGTGAGTTTCCCAGGGCAAACTGAAGAATCCCAGTTTGCTCTTAACTGAACTGTCTTAAGTTATTCAGGTAATTTCTAATGGGAGTCAGAATATTAAAGATTGGTTTGTGGGACTCAGAATAACAAGGGTTGTAAATCCCTAGTTGTGTGTCAAGAATTTTCACATTTCTGTCCACATTGCATATAATGGAGGTGATGCCTCCAGAGCAGTGGGTATTTAATAATAATACTGCTGGCTACTATTTATATTCATTGTTCCACTGCTAAAAACCTTGGTTGGCATTGGTATTTGAGCCTCATATGTGCCATAGACTTCTATACTGTTCATATACTACTTATAAGCATCTTTCTTTAATTACTAAATGGGTTCACCATTAGTCCTCAGGGTAATTGCTAATAAATGCTTCAGGGAAAAGACAGTTCTGAGTCTGTTTAATAGTAAAGCAAAAGAATGCTGCAGTGTCACTATCTAGTCGTTCACCAGCAATGAATAATTTTTACCATGTTGATAGTATCTTTGCTTGCAAGAATTTATATTCACTATTTTTGTCAGTCAGAGCAGCTGGCATTACAGTAAACAAATTTCTCCACAGCTGGCTCATTTTTTAAAATCGGGGTCAAGGGAGGACAAAGTACTGGATTTTTGCAGCCAATTTTGTTTTTTTGTTGGCTCCTTGCCCAGTGACCCACAATTGTAGACAGAGAGAAATGCTCCAGTCACAAAATACCCTCAAATTATGCAGAAGTGTCATGTCTTGAGACTGAGACATGAGAAATTTAAATCTTTTCTCTGCTGATTGCTGATTACATTCCCATATACTAAAACCTTATTATTTAAAGCCTCATACCTCAACCCTAACCAGGAGTCAAGCATTAGTCTTCCATTTGGCGGTAAGTTACAAACAGGTTTTGCAGGGTCACTTGAGGCAGAATGGGAACTACAGCAGAATCAACTCAGAGAGTTACTTAACATTCCTTGCAGGTTGAACACGCCAAATGTGTAGTTATTTTGGTTGTCTGTCTCCAATCGGCATCTGACACTCCCACCCCAGAATCAGAAAGTCCTCGGCCTATTTTGCTGTTTTCTAAAACAGTTGTCTAATCCGTTGGAAAATTTCTGCTGTTTCCCTTAAGTGGCTAGTGGATGTAGTGAGTAATTTGCTTTGGTAGCTCAGGTGGGTAGAGGTGTGTTGTTGATGTGAAAATTTAAGATTCAAACCCTGCTGGTGATCAGTCATGTGGGGTGTTGTTATCGTTGCATGCTATAACTGGAAAAAGTCATTATTCTTTTGAATAAACTGGGTTCTTCCTTTCACATGTTCATAAAGCAGTCTCTAAAACAGCCGTCCAGTTTCAAAGTGGCTGGGGCCTGAATGCTAAACTGCATAGGCTCTGTCCATCATGCCATGTGACAGATGCCCCCCCCATCATGTCACTACCCCTTTGAGAGCTACATGCAACCGATCGACCAGCCGCTGGTTGGACAGCTTGGCTTTAAAACACTTTTTTTGTATTTAAAGTACATTTTTTTTGTAGTTAAGTGTGGCCAGTTGTGCAACATGCAACCAAATACAGTACAGGTACTTCACTCCATTTCTGAAAATAGATGCTTCTGTATAATTTTTTTTACATTTTGATTGTTGGTGTGACAGGCAGGGTTGCAGCTTGAGAAATTTACACTCTGATCTGTTTGATTCTTATCACTGTTTTTGTCGTTCCTCAACAGAAACTAGACGGTTGTAACAAGATGACGTGCAATGGCTGTAGGCAGTACTTCTGCTGGATTTGTCTGGGGTCTTTGTCTAGGGTGAACCCATATCAGCACTTTCATGATTCATCCTCTCCGTGCTTTAACCGGTACGTATTCACAGTACATGCTCTTGAATCCAATGCAGCTTACATTTGTACAGCTTCTTTCCTACTACCTTTCACCCCTAATTTATTTTTACTTTTCTTGTACTGGAAAAGTCGATGTTAAAGTCTATGTGTACTAGTGGGAGGAAAAATTCTAAGAGGTTGGAAAAGAATGAAATGTGTTCAGATATGGTTTGAAATATGGAAAATTCTTTGAGGAATTTTTAATATGGTGAGAAATCTGCCAGCTGATTGCAGATGCTCTTTTCTCTGCCACTGATTCAGAGGCAGAAATTAATTTTTTTAACAAACTGCTTTCTTAAAAGGTTCTCTGTTGGTGTGATGAGCATGGGGTAAGGGCTGAGGTGGGAAGGCTGCTCTGGACTTTAGGAGCTGCAGACCTTTAGTGAATGTTTCAGCATTAGGATGGTGTGTGGGGAGACCATTACTGCTTGGGCAGATGTGAGAGGAACAGGTGAGAGAGAGGCGTGACACCAGTAAGATGAAAGCTTGTATTCTTTATATGGGGATTTCTTGCTAATCAAGCATGACCAAATAATTCTTTGCAAATATATTCCATTCCCAAATCTTCCGGCAAGTGTCACGTGTCCTTCACTAGAGCATGTTAGGTGCTTTATTCAACCCAACAGAGCCCACTATTTATTTCACTTGAGAATGCTTGCCCACAGGGCCCTGGCAGGAACTGGGATTGGGCCATGGGTGCTTCATCTGGTGGGAGGGGCTGGGTCCCTGCTGCATGCATGTGTGGGGGGGGAAGCAGCCACATACCATCCAGATCTGTGTGCGGGGCAGGGACGGGTACAGGCTGCCTACTGTGGGTTTGGGCTCCCTGCCCTGCTGCCCTCCCCCCAGCAGCTCTGTAGCCCCGTTGGTGGGTCCCAGTGCGGCAGGGTAGAACAGGGCCAGGCGAGGAAGCTCCTTGCCACTCCAAGTGCCGCGCCATCCTGCCAAAGCCCACCCTGCCTGCCCGGCAGCAGTGGGGGTGGCAGTGTGGAGGTGTGCCCCTCACTGCTGCTGGATAGGCAGCGGTCGCTGTACCCATCCCATTCCCCCACCCACCCTTCAAGCAGGGTCCGCTCTGGCTGTGCTGCCCGTGGGGAGAGGAAGCTTGGATCTACTCCCTGTTGGGGTCACAGCAGCCACTGCCTCCCGCAGATGGCAGCTGGGGCTCAGGCACTGCTGCAGACTCTGGTCCCTGGCCCCTTGGCCCTGGCAGCTGGGGGCTCCCTCCAGCAGGGCTGTGGGGGGCGAGGGAGGTTGCGGGTGGGGAGTGAGAGGCACCAGCAGGGGTGGGGGGGCTGTGGGTGGGGAGTGAGGGGCCTGGACCTGTGTCCTGGTGAGTTAAGGGGGCAGGAGAGCTTTGATTTTTTTTTTTTCCATGATAAAAACCTAAAATCAAATACCAAAATTTATAGATACTTAGAATTTATTATACTATAGTGATTGAGCCACTGGTAGGCTTCCAAATTGCTTTAAAAGTATAAATGTGTCAATAAAACATTGTTCCTGCTGCTGGGTAGGCAGCGGTCACTTCACCAGGGCAGTGTGGGGCTCCCAGCAGCAGCACTGAGCTTCCCCACCAGGTCCCACCCACAGGGCTGTGGAAGCCTTGGAGGAAGGGCAGCAGGGTGGGGAGCCCCGAGCCTGTACCCGTCACGTTCCCCCACCTATACCTATTGTGATTGATACCTATTGTGGCATTTCATTTTAATCACAGATCTTTAGGGGGGTTTATCAGAGAATTTGCAATTTTTAAATGGAGAAAACCAGGATCCTTATTGATTGTTAATAAAATTTACTAGTGTTTCGAGGCTCAATGTTGTAAAGCTTGTTAAGAAGTTACAATGTAAGGGGTTAGGTAATTGCAAAATATTTTATTTGAATTAACATTAAGGGTTGCAATATGTGCATTTTCCTGAAAATACAAAATTGGCAAGTTTAATTTGTAGCTTCAAATTTAGATTGACATTTACTACTTCCTAATACAGATTCTTGGTTGCTTCACAGGTTGTTTCAAGGTATGCATGTTGATGACAGTGATTCGGATGCTGAAGATGAAGATTAGTTGCATCCTCTAATACTAAGAGCTGAAGAAACCAGAAATGGATTTTTCCTTTTTTGTTGTTGTTTGTTTGTTTGCTTTTTAGCTTGGTTACATGATAAAAGAGTGAAACAGTGCACGCTGCAGGATGCATACACAACAATTCACAGGCTGTTTCCAGAAACAGAAGACCTCTGATGCTTTAAGGTCCTTATGTTCATGTCCAGTGCTAAACAAAGTGAACAAACTAATAGCCAAAAATTTAAAAACAGTGTAGGAAACTCTACATATTGTGATGCACCCCTTTCTCTGAAACACTTTCTGGAAAGATTTCTGGGAATTTATTCAGGGGATCCAGCCTTGTAAGGGTCTTTGGATTCCAGCCTGCATGGTTTACAGCACTGTCCTGTACCTGAAAAGGGCTGGATGTGCTGTCTCTGGAGCTCTTCAGTGATGCTGCCCGTGCCCATCAGAGAGAGGCTTATTAAAATACAGCACAGGAATTTCTTCCTGTCTGCAGAAATTGCCAGTTGCTTCCCTAGCATCCCCTGACCTGGATCCAGATTGACTCATGTCTAGTAATCCACTGCTCTGGTACTGCTGCAGTTTACTTGTGATGGGGAATTTGGGAGCGGTTTTTCTTCCCTTCAGTAAACCTAGTTACCTTGATTTTTGCTGAATCTCTCTGTAGAAAAGTTACAGCCACTTATTGCATATTTGGTTTGGTTCATTAATTAATCTCCATATTACTATAGTATATTAACTTATTTGTTTGGTTCTTATTTGCATAATGATGAATACTAAAGCAGCTGATAGAATTTGTGCCCAGTCTGTGAAATTCAGTACAGTTCTTTTTAACCAAATATTTGTGAGGTGATTAAATAAAGCAAACTTCTGCTGAGCTGAATTTTTACAGATGTACAGTCAGTGGTAAGTTGAACCTTTCAGCTGACTGAAGACTGCCTGTTTTTCCTTCCGAAAGTCTAATATAATGTTAGTGAAGAAAATGTTATGGTAAATACTTCTGTCTAAAGAACTTGCATAGATAAATGGCTCTGGAGTACTATCAGCTCTGCTTCTGAACTAGATCACTCGTTCATGCTGTTATTACATGTCAAAATGGCGTTAAGCTGTTGGATAAATAAATCTTCTGCTGCCAGGGCTTCAGTAGAAGTCTCTGAAGCAAGAAAGCAATGATTGGAAGAAACCACTACACTGTCAGAACTGCTTTTCACGTACACGATGGACAGAAAATATTGTGCTCATGTTCTGTGTTTAAAATGAAGCCCAGGTGCTTGGTAATGCTGCAGAGCCTTGAGAGGAACAGTTCACATCCAGCTTTTGTTGTTAGTAAATAAATCTTTACTCAGATGTACTTGGCCAAACCGAGCAGTGGTTTTAGCTCGCTTCTTTAGAAGACAAATATTCCTGTTGCACAACTCGCCATCATAGCTGGTAGACTTAGGAGAGATCAAAGATATGGAAGACACAGGACAAATTCCATATCATGTGGAGATGGGCCATGGTTGCCTTGGATGAGGCCAGGGTATGCAGGGTGAGTTTGCTTTTTGCTAATATTGTGTATAATTTGTACTTCTGGCACCTTTCACATGCACTAAAATCACTTTAAGACCATAATCCTGGTTGTTGTCATATCTGGTATGGGATGAATACAGGGTACAGAAAGTCACCAGGTGGAACAGAACAATGCTCTTTTTCTGGATGACCACTGTGATCATGTAACATATTTAACAGTGCGTCACACTGATTCATGTGTCTAGTGACCATATGTATAAAGGTGAAGTCCAGACTTGCACAGATCTCAGGAAAGGGACTCCTGGCCTTTCACTTGTTCATAAAGCCAGTGCTCTCACTTCTTCAGAGTTCTAAGAAAAGATGTCTGTTTGGATATGCTGTTTGCTAGCTCTGATACATGTTAAACACACAGCAATCAAGAATTCAGACTAATTCAACTGGATGAATGTAAGCAAGGTCTCTGAAATGTTTCTTTGTAATTGAGATATTGAGAAAAACACCCTATTGCATACCAGCTGTTTTAAGGAATGGTTATGTAAAGTGGATAAGGATATTTGGTTTCAGGGCTGTCCAGCCTCCCAGGCAGCCCCCCTCCCATTTGCAGGGATAGCCCTCACTTGCCTGTGGGCTCCCAGGTAGATAGCCCTGTTCTACTTCCTACTGCAATGCACTGCATAAGGGTTAGCTTTGTAAAGAATTTTTGCTGAGACAGCCACAAGGATAAAGCAACATTGCTGGTACTCTTTCCTTTTTAAGCAACCAAGAGCCCTGTTCCATCAACTTTGTAAGAAACATGTAAATCAGTATCTATTATAAAGATGAATGCGAGATAAAGATTAATAAATATTATTTAAATGTAGATCTGTAATTACTCATGCTAGTATTTGTTCCTTTTAATTGTAGGGTCTGCAGCTGAGCCCTGTTTTGTTACAGACTTCACATCAGAGGCATTCATGTTCCATTGCCATGTATGGACTATTCTTGATATTCAGCAGCTCAGAGCACTTGCCATAATCTTTGATAATCACGCTTTGGGAACAGTTGTTGGCTTTTACATACTTGACCTACACCTTGGGAGTTCTACAGTCTTTCCCTGGTTATAGGCAAATTATAGAAGCTGAAGTAATTACAGCTGCTTAGTAGTTAAAGAAAAATACTCACAGCTCCTGGGTAGATCCAGTTATGTTTAAAGCAAAACACACATTTTCTGCAGGAGTTCTAACTTTTTTAGCATTAGTTTTCATGGCCTGAATTAAATTTTTTTGAAAGTGCAGTTTTTCACATGAATTATAGGTAAAAATACTCTCTTAAACTGGAAGCCAATATGAAAAGTCAGCCCCAGAACTACATGCATCTTTCTGTATCTGTTCTTACAAGCTTTTTAAACCTACACAAATGGTTAGCAGATGTGGAGTGCTCAAGCCCTGGCCTGTAGGCCAGATCCAGCCCCTGGCACTGTCATCCAGCCTGCAGGGCTCTCCACAGACCTGGGGTGGGGGAGAACAAATGGGCTGGGGCCCCTCTACCACCCCTGCCCAGCTGGGCTCCAGTTATAAAATTGGCCTCATGCTATTTACATGGCCTGTAGGACCACTATCGTGAGCACCACTGCAATAGATTAACTGTACAGAGAGCCAAGGCTATCGCTTTCTCCAGGCACTGAATAAATGCATTTGTGCTGTGTTGCTTTATCAATTCAAAACTTTTCAAGAAAAAATCTAGAGCTACTGTGATTTTTAAAACTGCATATCTCATTCTCTAAGATTCTGGCACCTGCATCACACAGCTATTTTTCATAAACTGTTACCTTCGCTACTACTTTCTCATATGTTCCCAGGCGTCAATTAAGTCATGCTGTTTCTTTCCTTTTTTTGGTTAGACATGAATCGATTTCTTTTTCTGACAGTATTGGAATTCCATGGGCTTTGCAAAAAAAGTCAATTTTTGGCTAGAATGTTAAAAGTTGTGAATATAGTCGAGATGACACTGTTTATTTGGAAAAAATACTAGATTTAATGTAGAAAGTTACATTTTGAATGAAAAGGTCATGAATTTCAATGTAAAAAAAACATATTGCTCAAGGAAAGTCTTGCCACCAACTTTTCTCTACAGTGGTTTGGCACAAGCCCTTGTACAAGCTACAAAAAAGGTAACAGAACTTTATTCCTGGTTCCGATCCACAACACGAGTCTTGATTGAGGTCTGCTTATCACCAAGTGTGGTTAGGGGGCTACCATGAGTTGGATTTGTTGGCTGCAGTTTTCCATGTGAGGACAACAGGATACACCAACATGATGTAAGGAAAGGGAAGAGGCAATGTCTAGTCTCAGGCCCCACACTGCCATACCTGAGTATTAAACAACGTAGAGGAAGGACGCCACCATACGTTACATGTAAGAACATAAGCATTGCCATTTACTGGCTCAGACCACAGTTCTATCTTACCCAGTATCCTGTGGTGCACAGTGGCAAAGAATGGATGCAGGAAGGAAGAGTGAATGGGTAGGACGGGTTTGTCCCTCCTACTGTTCCTTTTCCACTTGCAACTCCCAGCATTTAAAAGGTATAGAAAGTCCTAATTCAGAGGCTATATCCTTAACTCTCATGCTCAATAGCTACTGCTACCTCTTTCCTTAAAAAATGTCCAATCCCTTTTTAAATATAAACATTTCTAAGCCATCATAAAACAGCAAAATAACCCTTGGGACATTATAATGTTGGGATTTAGTGTTTGTGTGTTTAAAACTACCCATAAACAAGACAGTAGTAGTTGTTACAGATGCAAGTAAATTATTATTTACCTATTCAGTAGCTACTGCACTTAGCAAGACAATTTGAGAGCCAGAATGTCAAGGTTTTTGCTTTACTGAGGAAAAAGGAAACCCAAAAAGTGTCCAGTCCCTCCCAGGAGTAGGACTTATCAGTACAAACTAAAAGGTGCAAGTTTTGAGGAAGGTTACTTACTGGCAGCCTCCAGCAGGGGCCAGTACAAATTCACTGGGGTCAGGAAGAAGCATTGTGGGAGAATTAAAAAAAAAACAAAACAGCAGTCATAGACTTATTTTACATAATCAGCTTTTTACATATCTTCATATTTGATACTAGAGATGCCCGATTTAGTTGCTATATAGATTAATACCTTGTTCACAACTGACTCTCTCATTAGAGAATTAAGTTAGTATTGGAAGTTGCCAGTACACAATGCAGAGGGTCCAGTCATGTGCTTAATTAATGCCATATAGTCAGCATCCATCTGCCTGGCTGGAGATGGAGAAAAGCAAGTACACTTTTTTTTTGTTAATTTAAGAGCCAATATAAGAGTGTGTGTAGCAACTCCTCCTGCCCCACAGCTGGTGTCCCAGAGAAGAACCTGTTGGTGTGCCCTGGATCAGAAGAAACTAATCACTGTATGGCTTCTTAGACTGGCTTCTTTCTACTCCCATCTCCTTCATACTATATAGGGGCTCCACAAGTTTGTTATGAACAAGCATTAAACCTGGTACATAAAATAAAAGGAAACATTTAGTATGGGTAAAATGCATTGAATTAAGGCATTTTGTTGGTGAAAATATAGCCATTACTAAAAGTTTATTCCTGCCCCTATGCACCTTTCTAAAAACAAAAAACCAAACAAACAAACAAAAAACACCTTTATTGGGAAGTCTTAGCAATGAGAATTACTAGTTTCACATTTTAAAAATTCTGTGATAAAGTGCCACTTTCTACCATAGGCAGGAAAAAAACCCCAAAACACATGGCATTTCATTCAAATAACTAAGCTGGCTTGATTGGTTTTGCTTATGGTTTCTAAGAAGCACCACTTGTTCTCGTATACTAGCCCAGCACTAGGGTTCAAAACACTGAAGTGGAACATTTAAATGTTCATCTGAAGATTTTAGTTCACTTTAAAAAGTAAACATGGAACACAAGATTTATCTGACAGCTTCTTCCTCAAAAGAAGAGCCTAT
>NW_005842067.1:1358210-1358594 GCF_000455745.1 Alligator sinensis | reverse complement strand
GAAAGATTTTCTAATGCAAAATGCATAGGCAGCAGAAGGGAGTGGGGGCTAACAGGGCTTAGCCTCCCAAAAAACATGGGGCAGTGGTAGGGCTGCAAGGCAGCCTGGCTATGGGCTTCTGGCAGCTGCAGCAGGGGTGGGGAGGGGTGCGCACTGTGAAGGAAGAAGGGCTGGGGCTGCACAGCAGGGGCAGGGCACAGGACTGAGCTGCGAGTGGCTTGTCCAGGGGAATTTGACTCCTGCTGCCACACACCACGACGGAGGGGCAGGGTGGGGTGCACACCCCCAGATCTGCATGGGGTGGGCTGCAGCTGCATGCTGGGAAGGCTGCGCTGGGCTCTTCATGAGGTGGGGCTGGGGTCCCCCGCCATCCGGGGGGGGGCG
>NW_005842067.1:1352671-1358196 GCF_000455745.1 Alligator sinensis | reverse complement strand
CCCCAAATTTTGCCATAGCCCCTGCAACACCCCCTCCCAACACTGCCGCCACCACCTGCAGCCTGACCCAGCCCCCCCCACTGGGAAGAGCCCAGCACAGAGCCTAGCACAGGCAGAAGCAGGGGCTTGGGTGATTGGGTCCTGCCTGTGCCCTGCTCCCTCTCTCACTGCTGGGGCATCAATCTGCACCCTCCGGCCCTCCCCCCTATATCCCCACAGACTTACCTGCTTGGGGGAGGCATGCGCATGCTCGGCTACCCAAATAATTTTTTCTCCCTTTGCCTGTGGCAAAATGTGCCACTTAAAAATTTAAAAGCTAGCCAAAGAGACAGCTTGATCTGACGAATTACTCACCTTTGAAGTATTTCACTGTTTTAACTTTGAGTTCTAGCGTAGCATCCTCATCACACACAAAGACAGTGTTGGGATGCTGCTGAAAGGCGGAGACGGTCCACATGTGGTTCACCCCTTCCTCAATGGCTTTGTAGAGAGCAAAGGCTTTATGGGCTCCCGTGATCAGAATCATAACCTGAATTCCAAGACACAGGAGGTCTTTTGTCAGGCTCCGCAACACACAGGTGAAAGAGCACACTCAATTGTGTACATCTACATTCAAAACATAGTAGACACATAGGTCAGCTAGGGCAAGAATAATTTTTTGTTATCCCCGCTTCATTTGCCTCAGAGAAACAATGGCCTGTCTCACCATTTTAGAATTAATGCATCTGGTCCTTTGAATTCCTAGTTTTTATGCCACAACAAGCTGGGTACATTAGGCAGCTACAGGCAGTGACCTAACCATTATGAGGTACAAAAATAAATTCAAAACACCCACCGTCCCCTGGCTCCCACGCGTTGCTAGTACAGCACTAGGTGAGTTAGTAGTTCTCACACTGTTTTGTAAACTTAACTGGGGAGGTCCTAGTGGATGTTCTTAGTTTAACTGTATTGAATGGCTACATTAAAATAAGTGTTAAGACAAGGAAGAACTTTGGGCAGAGCTTGGCCACCAGGAAATAATACAGTGTCCTCAAGCAGCAATAAGGGACTATTTTTCTCCAACCTCTCTGGCATCCATGACTGTGCCTACTCCAACTGTCAGAGCCATTGTGGGGACTTTGGAGAGGTCTCCATCAAAAAATCTTGCATTAGCCAATATGGTGTCCATAGCCAGTGTCTTCACTCTGGTCCTGGATACCAGACTTGAGCCAGGCTCATTGAAGGCAATATGGCCATCTGGGCCAATACCTGTGTTGGAAACAGTTTAAAAAGCTAGGTCACTGGTTTAAACACTTACAGTAGGAAGCAGAATCCACCTCAATCTTATTAGAAAGACACTAATAGTTGTAGATACACAAGGAAGGAGCACATTCACCATAAAAAGCTTAGAAAGAAATTAAGGGCAGAATCCCCATGCAAGACAGGAGGGGCAGAACCAGACTCCCGCACATTTGAGGGGCAATAAAAGTAATGGGAAAGTTAGTTGTCAAAGGCAAGCTGACTGTAGCAAGATTTCTGTTAGTTTCCACTGTCCCAGCACCCTGTTCCCAGTAATCAGAGGAAATGGAAATAGGTAACGTACTGTTAGTGGAGAGGTAGATGTACAACTTGACTTCCTAGGAGCCTAGTAAGTTGCTTTAAAAAAGGAATTCCCCAGACAGTTAACTAGAACTATGGTAGAACCAGGCTGCATTCCCTCCAACTAGTAAGGATTCATTATTCCTTCAGATTTTCACCTCCAATAAACAGTTCGATCCCTCCAGCTGCTTTAATTTTTCCCTCAAAAGCATCACACTCTGCTTGTAGGTCAGCTGCGTTTCCATCCAGGATGTGGGTGTTTTCTGGAGAGATGTCAATATGCTTGAAAAAGTTATTCCACATAAAGGAGTGATAACTTTCTGGGTGATCCCTTGGAAGACCTAGAGAATAGGGATGTTTGTTATTCATGCTTATATTACAGTTGTGTCTGCAGACCCCAATCAAGACAGGTGCCAAGACTGGGCACTGTACAATCCAAAGTCCTGATCCTGCAAGCTGTTCTGCATTGGCAGTTACCTGCATGCATTTAAAGCCCCTGTGACCTCAGTGCCTTGTACAGAGTAGTTTCCAGGGTTGGGACCTGAAAATGGCAAGTAAGTGAGGACAGGAGAGGGATATACATCTATGCTGTAAGAAAGGTACCTAACTATGCATGGACTTTCAGTGTTTTTGATTACAAACAAGATGCCAGCTACCTCTTCTTTCTCACTCTGGGCTTCTTTCATTTCCTTGAGTTTTGCATTTTCTTAAATTTTTGTATTAAAAATAATACATAATTTGAATAAGATCCCACTGCTAGGGAGAGGCAAATCATTCTTGTGCTTTGGTTGGGGTATTATACTATCATGGAACAGCTTCTTTTCCAAAAAAGCAGATGCACAAGTGTAACTGGTTATTGTCTTTACAGCTGTGCTCTAAATTAGCATGAATAAGAGACTTTTACCACTGTGCCAAAAGCCTGGGAAGCAATGACTAAGAGACTAGCTAGTTTGATTTTTTGAGACTTCCCTGAGAGTTATAAGCAGCCTATCTAGGATGTCTTTATGGGGCTAGTTTCTTGCATGAAGACTGCTCATAGAAAAATACGCAAGTTCTTTAAGTACTCAGACCAGGAATTGCGTGCAATAGCAGTTAGACAAGGCCAAAGAGCAGCCAGAGTGTGCATATTTAGCATTCATATTAGCTACCTCAATAACCAGAGTATTTGTCCAATGGTCTCTGCATGCTGCATACAAGGGGGTATTGCACCACAACCTCATAAACGAGGCAATCCCCATCTAGCAAAACAGGAGCCTATCAGTAAGTCTAAAGGACATTCTAGCTGGAGGCCCTGCCTTTCTCAATCAATTACTAATTACAGTATTTCTTCTGAGCTAGCAAAATAGCAAGAAAGTTGCACCAGATTTTATTTCCCTGACTGGAAGAAATCAGGACTAAAACAAGGATGTTCAAAAGGTGTTCCATTCTGCAAGCAGCATTTTGGGAAGGATTCCTTTATTGACATAGCAAGATTTAAAGCTATGGTGGCCCCCATAATTGGAGGAAAAAGGTGCAGTTTGTTAATTTGTACTACTTGGTATTCTGACCTCTTGTTTCTGTTGTCATCGGGTGCTTCGCAGTACCCAGGTTGTGCTGAAACTCACACAAAACCACCAAGCGTATCTAACAGATACAACATCAGATGACGGCCTTCTAGTATATTCTAGATAGAGCCAATTACATTAGCACTTGGATGAGGTGGTTTAGACAGGAATGATCCCGCCATGACCAGGGAGTTGGGACTAGATGGCCTCCTGAGGTCCCCATCAGCCATATTTTCTATCTATAGCCTGTAGTGATGGGTGCTTATACAGCCTCCCTCTTCAATTCTCTTCCTATCTGAATGTTCATAGCTGTATTGTGCAAGTTTCAGGATCAGCAAATCAGAGAATCCTATTGAAGAAGGTATTCTTTGCTGTATTGAATAGCAGCAGCAGTGGACATGTTCAGTATCTCTGAAAGAGAGGTTATGGGACATGATTTACAAGTTAAGCAATAGTGAAGAGTGATAATTGTAGCTGTGATGGTCCGGAAGTTGTACGAGACAAGGGCTACTTAGGGTGGTGGCTTTTACTGGACAAACTAGGTCCATGCCCAGGGCAGCTGCCCTGATTGCGCTGCACTGGTTATGGCACTGCTATTAGCAAGTTACAGAGTTCAGACAGCAAAGTGTGACAAGGCAAAGTCAGCCAGGTGGCTGCCAAGAAACTAACTCAAAGGGACACTGTGCTCATTTCCCTCCTCTCTAGATTATCTGGCACTGCTTTTTCTACAACGAGATTAACAGTGTAGTAAATGAAACAAACCAGAAATACCTACATTTCATCTATCACAAAGTTGGGTGGGGAGGGGGAGACAAAGCAGGTAAAAAGCTTGCTTGTGCCTGTTCCCCCACCCCAGCCCCATGTCATGGAATTGGTGACTCACCTACATATTCATCCATATTAAAGGTTTTCACATACTTGAAGGACAGGTCTCCGTTCTTGTAATATTCAATCAGCTTTTTGTAGCACCCTAATGGGGTGCTTCCTAGAATAGATACAAGGACAGATCAAAATAAAGGAACTAATGTTTCCACAGTGCTAAGGACCACCCAGTTGTTTAAAATTGATCATCAGTAATTCAGTTCTGTAGAGTGTTTTGTTACTAAAGGCTGAACTATTTTATTACAGAACATTGGCCCTCTCTTGCACAAACACAGACTGCAAATTCAGTACCGGCACCATCTGTTCAAAATCCTGCTCGGAGCAGAACCTGGCGGAGGAGCAGCAGACTCAGTGCACTTTACCGAGCTTTGCAAGTAAGCGCACAAAGTCATATTGCTTCTGGGTCTCAGACTGGTTGGGGGGAGGAATCACTATTCATCTACTTCCTAGGAAGAAAGTGAAGTTGTCAGTGTCTGCCCAAAGCTGCTTTGAAGATAATAACATTTACTGCTGAGTATAAAAGAAATGAGAAGTAGCCATGTGTACCAATCTGCAGCTTTAGCTCCCAAGTATCCCATGGGCAGCGCGAGGGACTAGTTCTTCTGATTCCGAGTCCCCCAAAACAATGCGACTGGCTCGTACAATCACCAGTGCTAAAACAAGTTTGCAAGTTCAAGAGAGTCCATATTGTTCCCTCTAGTTCTGGTCTTACCTGTGGGAAGTCCAAGAGTGAAGTATTTGTCCGGACCAGGGCTAAACTGAATGATTCGATTCCTAATGAACTTTGCAGCCCACTCGCTGGTCTGTCCATAGTTTTCCAGAATGATGAGTTTCATGGTCACCTGTGCGTTGAAATAAAGAAGCTTTAACACGATTTGCTTCTGCGTTGACAAAGGTGCCGAGGACTCGTTATAACCCTAGCCAGTTTTTTTGCACAGTCACATTCTTGCTCCACCTCTTAGCGCAAGACGTGCGAGCGGGAACAATCCAAGGTGGACGCGTTATCTGTATTCGATTGTGAAATAATCAGCAAATGACTCTAAGCCCACCAGGCAGGTACAGAAACTACCAAGGGAAGCGACACGAACAGACACAGTGCTTTAAAAGCAAACAGAGCGCGGGCTCCCCGGGTACCAGGTGACTTGTGCAGGGCGGTGGCAAGTGGGACGCACAAGATGAATCAGTTGCAAACTCCTAAGGGTTCCCCTCCTAAAACCAGGAGTTGCAGGGTCGGTGCCATGGCAAGGGCTCTGTCCCCTGGCAGGGTCTCACACCCTCAGGGCTGGAAAGGACCTTGTGCAATCAGGTCTGCCCCCCCACCCAGCCTCCAAGGCCCCTGCACAGGGGAGGCGCAGGCCTTGCTTGACCTGCTAGCAGGCCGGGACACGAGGCAGGGCTCGCCTTGCAGCCTGGCGAGGGGGGCCAAGTCTGGCTCCACTGCCCTCCCGCTTTGCTCCGAGGCCGAGCCGGACCCCGGCAGCGCCGCGGGAGCCCCCTTACCTGCGCTCGCCCCGCCCCGCT
>NW_005842067.1:1345430-1351973 GCF_000455745.1 Alligator sinensis | reverse complement strand
GGGCCGGGGCCGGGGCCGAGGCGAGTGCCCCGCGGGAGCTCGCTGCGCCTGGGCTGTGCGCGGAGCCGAGCGGGGTGGGCCCCCAATCCCAGCTTCCTGCTCAGGGCTCCGTGCTTCATGCTCACGCCCTTTGGGTAAAGCTGGCGGCTTTCATTAGACCAACGCCAGTAGTTGGGAAAATGTTTCTTTGCAAGTTTTCGGGTGTCTTTTTTGGCAACTACAGGTTTCCCCGCGGTGTGCTGCGCCTGCGTTCCCGCAAAGCGGGGTGACTCCAACTCGCGTCAAGGGGCTCACTTCACAGTGTCCTAGACCTCGACTGTGCTGACCCCCAGACCTGTTTCCACCGCCTTTACACGACTGTTTTGGTGCTCACCGACAGTAGAGAGTGCACACAAGCACAGGGCACTATCATAACGGGAATGGCGACTACAGAAACGCGTGTCGCAGACAACGAGCGAGGAGCACGGATCCACGCGGGAGACTGTTGTGAGCGTCACTCCCACAGTGCACTGCACGAAGCAGCTACTGCCGGCTTCCACCACGCCGATCGCATAAGAGTGAATTTACCTCGCCTCTAACCAATTTTTGGTATAAAAAGGGTCATCTCATAAGAACGAATCCCGCATAAAGCAAGGGAAACCTGTATTTGAGTTGGTCTAATAAAAGATAATCAGATTTGCCCAAAGAACCTTGTCTACCTATGTCCTTAGACCAGCAAGGCTACAACGTAACACCCCATGCTTCATACATGATATATTTTACATTTTTATTACTAAATATATTTTTCTGATGAAATGCTCATTCTTTAGCACATCTCATTCGTTGCGAGCCATCTTTAGTTGTGTCACAATGAGCTTTGAAAAAGAAACTGGGAATAAGGAACTGAGAATAAAGGAACAAACTTCAGCCAAGGGCAAGGAGCGTGGTGGGAGGACTGGGGGACAGGACTGGTGAGGAGAGGCTAAGGGAGCCAGGCTCTTTTAGGCTGGAGAAGAGAGGGCTGAGAGCAGGTTGGAATAACAGCCTTCAACTATTGGAAGGGGCTTCCAAAGATGCTGGAGGAAGACTGGTCTTAGCTGGGGTAGATGACAGGACAAGGAGCAGTGGACTCAAGTTGCAGCCAGGGAAGTTTAGGTTAGATAGCAGGAAAAGCTTTCTCACTAGAAGGGTAGTAAAGCACTGGACCAGGTTACCCAGAGAAGAGGTGGAATCTCCATCCTTGGAGGTTTTTAAGATCCTGACTAGACAGAGCCTTGACTGGGATGACTTTAGCAAGGCTTTTGATACCATCTCCCACAGCATTCTTGCAGGCAAGCTGAGGAAGTATGGGTTGGATGACTGGACTGTAAGGTGGATAGGAAGCTGGCTGGAGTGTTGGGCTCAATGGGTAGTGATCAATGTCTAGCTGGCAGCCAGTATCAAGTGCAGTGCCCTAGGGGTTGGTCCTGGGGCCAGTTTTGTTCAGTTTCTTCATCAGCGACTTGGAAGATGGTATAGAGTGCGCCCTCAGCAGGTTTGCAGGTGACACCAAGCTGGGGGGTGTAGTAGATACACTGGAGGGGAGGGCTAGGATTCAGTGACCTAGACAAATTGGAGGATTGGACCAAAGAAAATCTCATGAGGTTCAACAAGGACAAGTGCAAAGTCCTGCACTTAGGACGGAACAATCCCATGCACTGGTACAGGCTGGGGGCTGACTGGTTAAGCAGCAGCTCTGCAGAAAAGGACCTGAGGGTTACAGTGGATGATAAGCTGAACGTGAGCCAGCAGTGTGCCCCTGCTGCCAAGAAGGCTAACAGCGTACTGGGCTGCATTGGTAGGAACGTTGCCAGCAGATTGAGGGAAGTGATTCTTCCCCTCTATGCAGCACTGGTGAGGCCACATCTGGAGTACTGTGTCCAGTTTTGGGCCCCCACTGCAGAAAGGATGTGGACGAGTTGGAGAGAGTCCAGCAGAGAGCAACAAAAATGGTTTTGGGGCTGAGGTACATGATTTATGAGAAGAGTGTGAGGAAATGGGTTTTATTTAGTTTGCAGAAGAAAAGACTGAGAGGGGATTTAATAGCAGCCTTCAACTCCCTGAAGGGGGGTTCAAAAGAGGATGGAGCTGGACTGTTCTCAGTGGTGGCAGATGGCAGAACAAGGAGCAAGGGTCTCAAGTTGCAGCAAAAGAGGATTAAGTTGGATATTAGGAAAAACTTTCCCACTAGGAGGGTGGTGAAGCACTGGAACAGGTTGCCCAGAGAAGTGGTGGAAGCTCCATCCTTGGAGGTTAAGATCCCAACTAGGCAAAGCCTTGGCTGGGATGATCTATTTGGGGCTGGTCTTGCTTTAAGCAGGGGGTTGGGCTAGATGTGACCTCCTGAGGTCCCTTCCAACCCTCATTTTCTTTGAGTCAATGACTGTCTCTCTGTAGTTTGTCCTTCTCCGCCTGAGTGAGAACATGAAAACTGCCATGAACTAGGTCAGAGCCTCAGTCCATCTTGCCCAGTATCAGAGTCTAAAGAATTTAGTTGAAGATAGCTGTGGAAAGGGCAGGAAGGGGCTGGGGAAAGGAGGCACCAAGAGGCATTGCAAAGTGGTACACCATCCAGGGCATTGTCAAGCCTGCCATCTGTCATCAGTCCTGCCAAGGGGACATGAAGTGCATCTCAGGGCTCATCTATGACGAGACCCATGGGGTGCTGAAAGTTTTCCTGGAAAATGCCACCCGTGATGCCGTCACTACACCAAGCACATCAAGAGGAAGACCATGACCGCCATGGACGTGGTGTATGCCCTGAAGCACCAGGGCTACACCCTGTACAGATTGGGTGATTAAGTCTCGCAGAAGAAACCTCGAATAGCTGTTGAACCCCAAGGCTGGTGTCACATGGAGGCAGAGGATGGATGCTGAAGGGGAGAGTGAACTGTATATGACTAGGGTTTTTTTTCCCACACTGTTCCTCTCCCACTTGCAGCTTCCAGCATTTAAGGTTTAGGAAGTTCTAATTCAGAGTCTGTGTCTCAAACTCCCATGAGCAATAGCTACTGATATCCCTTTCCTCCAAGAATTCATCCAAACCCTTTTTGAATCTAGCTAAACGATCAGCTTCCACCACAGCTGGTGGCAATGAGTGCCACACTTCAATGAGGCACTGTGTGAAAAAGAGCTCATTTCATTTTGTGACCCCCTAGTTGTTATACTGTGAGAGGGAGTAAATAATGAATCCCTATTTACTTACTCTTTACCATTTATTATTTTGGAAACCTTTATCATGTCCCCCCACCTCAAGCATCTATTTTCTAAACTGAATAGACCTGGGCTCTTTAGTCTCTCTCTCCTCCTGTGGAAGCCCCTCCATACAACTAATCATCCTTTTTGCCCTTCTCTGGACCTTCTCTAGTTTGTCTATCTCCTTTGTGAGGTGATGGAACCAGAACTGGCCATAGTACTCAATGGGTGGATCCACCTTGGATTTATAAAGAGGCATAATGATCCTTTCATTTAGTCAGAGCTGACTTGAAAGTCCTCCTGCTATATGGTAACCCTGGCCCCCAGCCCTTCAAATGAAGCAGAGTGTATTACACCCCAGGCCAGTACTTGAAGTGCCCATGTGGAGTCTTCTCTCTCTTCCCCATCTCTTTCATCTCAGCCCCAAATATCTTTCCAGCAGCTCTGTGAAATCGATACATCTCAGACCAAGCAGCTCAAAGAGACTGACCAGGTCCCATTTCTAGGTGCCT
Organism: Alligator sinensis; assembly: GCF_000455745.1. Taxonomy (NCBI): domain Eukaryota; kingdom Metazoa; phylum Chordata; order Crocodylia; family Alligatoridae; genus Alligator; species Alligator sinensis. Next base: position 1,348,248 of record NW_005842067.1, on the reverse strand, counting down.
GTGTGAGAAAGTGAGTTGGTGGGAAGGGATGTGGCCTTCTTTGATGGTGATGGTTGTGTGTTTGTGGTCACAACCTAACCATGAACCTGTACCCTCAAAAAAAAAAAAGCAAGTAATATAAATGTTTTGTCCCAAGCTTGGTGTAATCCATTATAACAACTCTGAGGAGTATTTGGGGCAGCACATCAAAGCTCTACTCATGCTGTTATCCTGATACTGGGGTCAGGATGGGTCACTACTAGTATTATGAATATGGTGTAAAAAGTATGCTCGGCGCTTCAGAAGGATGTGCTCGCTAACTGAAGAACTTTCAGTAGATGGTGTTTGGTGCAGAGCGAGGCCTCAGTTTAGATGGAGCTATGCTCACAAGTGCTGCAGGAAGCAATGAGAGACTCAGAGGCTGGGATGCAAAGATATTTAGTTACTAAAGCTTTCTGACATCTCCTTTGGTGTAAACTGTGGAGTCCTGGGTAGACTTTGACTGAGTGAAGTCCTTCTCTACTTGAATTCACCCTGCAGATTCCTTTTGCTGTCTTGTATCACTGCTAAATGTAGTTCAATAACTGCAGTGCTTCTTCCTCAGGGTGACTGCCTTCCAGGGATGTGTCAATGTGATATCAACAGATTCCTCAAACGAAAGAAATCCTCTTTCAAAAGAAAAAAAGGACTTCAGATTGACATAAGATTGTGTTACCCTTTATATCTTTTTATAGTTACATTTAATTTTAATTGCAATAATCATGTAACATGTCCTTTACTCCTGTCCCTACTGTAAAGGCACTTATCTTTATCCCATACAAATATTTCCTTGATATTCCATCCACAAACCCAGAGTCTTGAGTGTTCAGAACTGCCCTCCCCCATGTGAGTATGCAGGTTTTGAAACTGCAGCCTTTGCAAAATTACATCTTTTTTTCCCTGCATTTGGCTCAAGGAGCTAGTAGCTTTTTTACAGTGAACTGAAAAGAGTGGTACTTTGAGCCAGTCAAAATAAATGTCCAAATCATCCCCCCCCCCGAGTTCCTCCCATTAGGTCGATTACATGCACATTTCAGTTTTGTGGCAAAGAGTGGCTGCGACAAGTTTCAGTTTAGAGCAAACTTTCAGAGCTCAGTTACAAACCCTTGTGTGACAAATCTAGGGATATAATAAAAGTGCTGACACAACTGAAACTGCAATGGCTAAAATGAAATTATTCAAGCAGTTAATCTCACACTTCTGGCACTCACTAAGCTACCTTATCATTGGAAAAATGTATGATATTTTCTTTTTTTTTTTAATTGCTCATAAACTCTTCACTTCTTTCTCAAAAGCCATAATATGATCTTTGATTTGAAAATCAGGTAAAGAAACAATTTTATCCAAGTAATTCAATTACAATTACAAAGTAAATCAATTCATGACCCAAAAGTGGATTGCAAGAATATATGAAAGGGTCGCAAACAAACCTTAAAAATGGATTCTCCTTTAAAGGAGAAAGATGGGGAAACCAGTTCCAGTCTGGGAGGGGTTGCTTGGGGCCCCCCCATGCCCTACCCACCTCACGTACCCATCCCCCACCCCACAGATGGGTCGGGCCTGGCCACCGATGTTTACACATAGGTCCTGGTACAAAAAATGGTTATGAACTGCTGCTTTAAAGTACACTCCCCCTCTTCCTTTGGGGGGTTGTTCCGACGGACGAAGAGTTAGATGCAGAACTTACCAATAGTAATAGTGAAACTCTGATCTTGCAAACAGTTATGCATGTGCTTAGCTGTGTTCACATGATTAGTCTCCTGGAAAATTTGCAGCATCGGGATTTATAGTAGTAGGAGTAATTTTAGTTTCAGTTCTCTCTGAAATTATATTAACTAGGATGTTAAAGGTATATTAAAAAATCAAATGGTGAAATGGTGAAACTGGAGAGATGTTTTATGTTTTATTACATTCCTCTTTAGAAAATCATGATTTCAAGCTATTTTAGAAATATACTAAAGGACCAAAGCTTTTTGGAACCAGTGACATTTCTTACTCTATTAAAAGACCAACAAGACCTACATTTTCTTTATCCTTTCCCCTCCACTGCTTTTTTTAGAGGGTATATTTCATTGTGATGGTCTGTCTGACTCAGCTGTTCAGCTATTGTATGGTATCTCAGCAACCAAGTCTTTTGTCAAGTGAAGCCAGGAGCAGTGTCTCAGGGGCAGGAACAAACAGTTTTCGTCTCTTGAATATACTTGCTCCAGCTCTTTTTTCTGAAAGCACAGTGGAGTGACTTACTTCAACAGATTAGATGTTATTCTTGGGATCTGATTCTGCTCTCTCTGAAGCTACTTGATAATTATTATAAATTCTTCATACTTTCATATGTCTAATAAGTTAACAGGAAATTAGTGAAATCATACTGTTGCATATTAAATGCATCCTCATTTTGCCCAGCCCAGACTTGCCTCTTCTCAGTTCTCTCATATTAAGTAAATAGCTTTTATTTTTAGTGCTCTGAACAGTAAACCTCAAGCTTGACAGGGGCTATGAGTGTTATTTCAGTGCAAATAACAGGTTTGCATAGCACCTGATTTCAGATCTTTTGATACAACTCAGCTGGCTTGTTCCTGCTCTTCCCCCCTCATTTTGCCCAGCCCAGACTTGCCTCTTCTCAGTTCTCTCATATTAAGTAAATAGCTTTTATTTTTAGTGCTCTGAACAGTAAACCTCAAGCTTGACAGGGGCTATGAGTGTTATTTCAGTGCAAATAACAGGTTTGCATAGCACCTGATTTCAGATCTTTTGATACAACTCAGCTGGCTTGTTCCTGCTCTTCCCCAGAATGATGGGG
>NW_005842067.1:1332813-1345415 GCF_000455745.1 Alligator sinensis | reverse complement strand
GGGGGGGCTGTTTGCAGGGTTTTTCTCAGTTAAAATACAATATACTTGCTCACAGTTTACCTTCTAGAGCCATTTGGCATAGTTTGCAGTTAGGCTTTGGCCTGTTGTACATTTTGTATAAAAAGTGCGTGGTTTACAGCTTGTATTTTGTAACTTTCATACTGTAAGTAAAACTTTAGGAAATGTAAGCACGACCAAAAATGTGCCTGCCTTAAAACTTTATATTGTTCATTGAGGTCAGTAGATAGCATTTGCAGTGCTTGACAGGGACAGCAGGGGGCAATAGAGAAGCCACAAGAGAACAGAGTTGGTCACCCAGGGTGCCCCAGCCTGTGTTGTTAGGTGTACAAATGTGGTTCACAAGATAAACCCAGAGATTTCAAATACGAATCCATAGTGTTAGAAACCTTCTGACCTGTTGTGGTCTTTCTGATTTTTTTTGAAACAAAATAAGTGCTCTGTTACTTTTCTGTAGACAAAAAACTGTGAAAACTAAGAACTGGCACTCTCTGAGGGGTGTCTCAAGCCTATTTAGGGGTGCCTTGATCCGAAGAAGAGCTCCCTGGAGTCTAAAAAGGTTCAAAACCACTGCAGGGGAAAGCAGTGAGGGAGAGTTATGGGTGCTATTTGACATGAGCAGGCGGCAGATGCTGTATTTCATTACTCCCCTATCCTTGATAAATTTCCTTTAACAAAGGAAAACAAGATGATGATATACTTTGAGAAACAGTGTGATCAGGTGGTTGATCTGGGAGCCTGGAGGCATGCATTGTAGTCTTGGGTCTGTCACTGACTTGCTTTCCGTCAGTGCTTTGACCTCTTTGTGTCTGGGCCTGTCTACAAATAAAGGGGTTGCCAGTATAGGTCTTTCAAGTCTAGTATACTAGCAAATCCTGCTAGTGGAGATGCAGCTATAGCTCATTTCAGTTATCCAGATAGAATACATTCTACTGGTAAAATGGCATTTGTGCTTGGGCAGCTGCATCTATGTTCTGGTTGTTGCCAACACAGCTATATCAGAAGCGAGATTTTTTTTTCTCCTACACTGTTCACCTACAGAGAGTTGTCAATGAAACTTGATAGTCTGGACGGTCCTCGGACTCCTCATCTGTAAAATGGGTATAACTTGCCCCTCCCTTTGCCTACCTGAAGAGGGTGGCTTAGAGGATTAACTGGTTCTTTTGTGGATGCTGTTGGCCAAAAATGCATTGTAGGTGCCAGGCTCAGGAAGCTGCAGCAGTTGGTCTTCCAGGAAGAGCACACACCAACTGCTGCAGCTTCCTGAGCCTGACGAAGGGTTTTTGAACCCGAAAGCTTGCTTAATAACTATTCTCCAGCCATTTGGGTTGGTCTAATAAAAGATATCAAATTCACCCAAGGAACCTTGTCTGCCTATATCCTTAGACCAACACGGCTACAACCTAAACCCCTTGTAGGTGCCAGGAATGATTTGTGGTATTGCCTTTTTTTTCTTGTTCGGTGCGCAGATGCTGTTATAAGGGGTGCAGTAGAAATGTTTTCAGTAGATGTAGACCTTTATGCCTTGCTGTGACAGCAACTATTTTTGTGCCCTCCCAAATCACACACAAAGTTGGTGCCTGGGGCTACTGTCCTGGTTGCTCCCTTCTTAGTTATGCAACTGTGTCAATAGATAACCAAGGGTTGAGGAGGAGACAGATTCTGGCCTGATTCAGCTTCCTGGCCATATGCTTCTAGTTACCTCCATTTCTAACATGCTGTGTTCGTAGAAATGGATGCTATGCCAATGATGCATCTCAGCATGGCTTCTCTTTCCTGCATTGTTATTATGAAATAATGCATGATGTGCCTGCTTAGAGTCGATTGTGTGTGTTGGGTGTAATGCTTTTCCATTAGACAGACGCCAGACCTCAGAAGCAGAACGTTAGACTCTGGAGAACTAAATTTCCTCTCTAGATTTAATGTTTGGCTATTCTAACCTCCTCCCCATTTCAGTTATTTTAGTCCTTTCACGTGGCTCATAAACAAGCAGGAGGCAGGCAAATTTATTACACCAAGCAAACTGATAAACAGGAATCCTGGTTTTCTCTGATTTAAAAAAATCCCCAATTTTCTGTTAAAAATATTAACCCCAAATCCACATTTTTTTGCAATTTAAATTAAACACCATATATATATATATATATATATATATATATATATATATATATTTCATTTTAACCCTGGAAAAATGTGGATTTGGGATTACTTTTTTTTTAACTGAAAATTGGGGATTTTTTTAAATCAGAGAAAACCAGGTTCCCTGCTGATAAATCAGTATATGTGCAACTTTTCAGTCTCTGTTTCCAAGAGCATACAAGGAGCATACAAGGTTTGCCTGTCAAAGGATTCTGCTAGCAATTCTCCAGAGCCCTCCTAGTTTACACAAAATTGTTTCCCAATTAATTTGAACTGAGGTATGTACTGTGCAGTATGTTATCTCCACTTTACAGATATGTAAACTGAGACCCAGAGAGAAGGAGCACAGGACTCTGGGGCCTGGAGGCGGTTCACTAGAGGTATAAAGCTGCTTTAGGGTTGTGTGAACAAGGCTTATCAAGACACCGGCTAGGGAGGGTAAAATAAATTCCCAAGTGTCAATCAGCTGAAAGCCCCTTCCTCAGGGCTGGTTTTAAACTTTAAGCACAATGGAGTTTTAAAAACAAGAGCAATGCAGCTCAGACCACTTGGTCACAACCATTGGTGAAAACCCTTCACAGCTTTCAGCAAGCGACCAGGGACAGAGGGACAAAGGCCTCACTTGCATTTAATACCCCTGCTGCAGCTTCCTTGCACCTTTATCATCTCCCATATCCATGGTACAGGAGCATGGGCTAGGCTCTTCTTGTACAGTTTGGGATGCTGGGAGCTGGGAACTGGGTGAGTGGGGCACCTTTATGTCTCATTGCAAACATTTAGCATTCCAGCTTGTTGAAGACATCAGGCACTGCAGCGTTTCATGCTGAAGATGAAAAGGAATACATTCACATAGGAACCTGCAGACAGTTCTTTAACATGTAAATGACTGTAGTGTTAGGTAAAAAAACTTCAAGCCAGTGCTGTGGGCACTGATCCTGCCCCACCTGCATGCTGCCTCTTACCTAGTCAAATGTAGATGTAATGGCCAATACATCTGCCACTTTCAGTGGCTCTGTGTGACAAATCTTGTCATCTTTTAACTTTCAGCATTGCATCTTTTTAATGATGTCCCTGCCAATTTCCAAGAATCCCTAGGCTCAGGTTACCATGCATTAGTGCATAAGAGCTGAGACCTGTGACTAGCTCTTTTCAGTTCTCAATTACTGCCCCCAAAGCACTGAACTGAGAGAGCAGTGGTGATTTTTAGGTCAGCTGGTTCTGGTTGACTAGTCAGAAAGAAGAATCTTCAGTCTCTGGTTCCTCTTTTTAGATATTCCTCATCTGAAGGAAAATGTAGCATGTTTCTCCTTCGTCAGGATCAGTAATAAGAAATATAATTTAGTGAGGCACACATGCAACTCCTTGTGTGTAAAGGCCAAATGATGAATAGCCCTTACAGTAACAATGTACAGGAACCTCTAGACTGCAGCTAACCCTCATCAGATCTCACATCTCATGCCGTTACTATGGCAACGTGGTAAGGTCCCTGAGATTTCTAAAAAGCAAATAGAGAGGACACAGGCAGCATAAGAATCAATTGGGAGAGAGACAGCATAGGCCCCTTGTGTGGAAGCAGCTGGCTTACCCTTTCCCCTGTGGCTAGATCACTGTCAAGTTATTGGTGGTTGCCTAGATCTATAGCTGCACAGTCTTTTGTTACACTGCCCCCCTTGCTCCTCTCAGGTGTGGTTAGTGGGACACTGCTGTGCTTGAAGACTGATCTCACTTCATCCAGGCAAAGGGCAAGAATAGGATGAACAGACCTAGCGCAGAGCACATGAACTGGAATTTGCCCAGGACACCTGGGGCAACTCCTCAAGTCCCACAAAAAATGTTCTGAGTACTTCTTAATGGTTACGACTGACCACGTGCTTGCAGCAGACATTTTGACTACTGTACTTTACAGTGCAGTGGCAATGGGCAGCTCCAGCGAAAAGCAAAGCAGGAGGGGAAAAAATCCCCATCAAGGGAGTCAGGCACGTACATCTGCTATGACAGCTGCCCAGCTCTCTCCACGTCTCCTGCCCCCATATACCATGTATGACTGAATGATGTGTGTTAAATAAGATTTGCCGCTGGGCTGTGCTTTATTTTTATTTATAATGCAATATGTTTGCAGTTATAATTGCTTATGTGTTTCATTATGTTCCTATATTGTTGACAGTGATTTAAATATTAAACAAATTGACTGTACCTGCATGAGCTGATTTTCCTTCTTTGCTCAGCTACCAGATGGTGGGGAGCAAACAGCCCTACTTCTCAGAGCAGCTGAATTTTAAACAGGTGATTTTAATAAGCTGTGCATTTTTCTTTCTCTTGGTGTTGTCTTCAGCAGTGCTGAGAGCAGGACCCTCCCCTTGAGGAGCTGCTGGAGAAGGGGTGTGTGTTTATTGTTTACCTGGATTGAATTTTGTAATGTAATTACTTTAAAACCAACAGCCATGGTGGCCCTTTTTCAGATCCCTTAGTCGAGATAGCTTCTTTCACATTTACCATCTGTCACTGCGCTCTACTCTGGCATGACCCACTTCCCTTCTCAAGCCTGGTTTTAAAAAAAGAACAAAAGTGCCTACAGCAGAAGAATAATGAAGGAGAACACAGAACTACTTCACTCTGAGAGCCTGATTCACTGCCTGGCTTTTGCCAACAGAGCCTGGGTGCCAGTCTTGGGCAACAATGACAGAAATAAGGATATAGCAGGCACAATCTCTGCTACATCCAGAGCTCAGACGTTAGGCATTATTATTGCTTTAGATTGTTAACTGACCTTCATTATCACAGTATCTGAATGCCGCACAAATGCTAATGAATTTGTTTGCATGATATTAGGTGACTTGCCTGAGGTTATAAGGGAAAATTGTGGCAGAGCCAGAAAACAAACCCAGATCTCCCTAGTCTATGGTGCCTTAATCACATAACTATCCTTCCTTCCAACATTTTTCCACTAGACAAATAACAACACTCAGTAGCCTTGCCAGGGCAGTAAATGAAATTTCACTAGTTTGATCCAACATATGGCCAGCATTTATACCATGTTCTGTGCCGGCACTGGCTACATTTCCTAATCCTTCAAAATACATTCTGGGCACTGCTGAGTGGCACCAGACACAGAACTTTCAAGATGCACACCCCACAGAGTCAGTGATCCGCACTCAGCAATTCAGCTCAGATAATAATTTATCATTCAACAGCTTCTGACAATAATAATGAACAAGAACTGAAGAAACTCAAAAACAGAAAAAAAGTAAAACAGAAGAAATATTTTTCTCTTGGACTACAACTTCTTCCTCAGGGGCCACATTTAAACTGCCTAGGAGTCATAAGCAGTTCACAAGCTGTGGTCTGGCCACCCCTGCTCTGCGCTGAAGTGTTCATTGTGCAGCTTTCATAGTACTGAGACAGTTAAAAAAGCACAATCCACTAGTGCGAATGCAGTTTGTACAGATATATAGGTACTTCAGCCTGGGAAAGTTAGGTCTGCGTAGGAAGTACAAATAATTCTACTAAGGTGCATTTACACTGGTGGGACTTTGTCTCCTCCACAAGCCCCTCTCCCCTACCAAACTAAATCACGTGCCTGTGATTAGAGACATGGTTATTCCAGTACAAAACCTGTGTTTTTGTTGAGCACCTTGTGTTTGTCAAGCCAGATAGTATCTGCCTCTGTGTGGATGCTCTGACTCTTCCATGCAGAAAGCAGACCACAACAGGTCAGATGGTTTTTAACACTATGAATTCCTATTTGGGATCTCTGGATTTATCTTGTCAATCTTGTTTGCAGGCCTAAGGGTGCATCTACACATTGCCATATGGCAATGTTGCTACGGTGCCGTGCTTTAGTACTTCTTTTTGGAAGTGCTAAAGCACGGTGCAATATGGGCAGGTACTGTGCTGTGCACACGGTGCACAGATAAAATATTCTGCTATGTCGCCATAGCCGTGCACTGTATTCAGGGAGTGCCCCACTATGGTGATGTAGCTGGCAATCATGTGTAGATACATGTGATCACTACGTCGCCGTAGCATGCTGTACGGCAATGTAGCATATCTCTATGTTGCCATAGGGCGACATGTAGACACTCCCTAATAGTACTAACATTTATGGTACCCTGTGGCACCCTTGAAATGATGTCCAGGTACCCCAGCATGCCATGGTATCTTGTTTGAGAATCACTGGCTTAGACCTTTATAAAGGAGTTGTGAGAACTGCTTTTTAGCTTTCTTCCCTGGTTTGCTACAGGGACATTAAAGCCACTGCTTCTTAAGATATGTAAGGCCTTATTCTGCCCCAGTTGAAGTCAATGAGTGACTACAGTGGGAGCAGAAAAATGCTCATTATACTTCCTTCCTTGCCATCTTGACACCACTGATACTCTCATCGCCCCTCTTCTGCACTAGTCCAGGGCTTACTGAGCCTTAATTGCATGCACAGATTAACAATGGACAGTACAATGTATGTGTTTTAGGTCGATATGAGATTGTGCTTGCTAATGCCTCAGCTGTATAAGTCTTTCTCATTATAGCAAATCAGCCTCTCCAACAGTGACAGAGTGGCTTTTATTATGACAATTTATAACTGAAAACAGTGAGAAAGCAGTGAAATCTAAAATATGTCCCAATAATCCTGTGCCAGTATCTACCATCCTGGGAAGCCTGCTCTCCACCAAGGTTAATGAGGCATAAAAGTGGCTTCCTTTTCAGGGTGGTGTAATGGAACATCAGGCCAGTAGGCCAAACATGTTCATAGGAGTTACAGTGTAATGTACTTAAGAGGATGGCAAGAAGTTGGACACCGTGTTAGGCCATGTTATTTGTGAAACAATTAGGGTTCATGCCTTACTGAACAGCCTTGTGATCTCCTCTGATTCTTTGTTTTTCTGCACCAAGTGTGGGCAGGAAAGAATCAGTGAGACCTGAACCAATATAGTAATTTAGCCTCAGAATAATCTTATAGTTTACCATGTTGATTTAAAACTATGCAATGGCAGAAAGTTATTCTATGGTACAGAGTCAAAGAGGCCAAGATACTAAACAGCATCAGAAATCTCTACTGGCAATTATTAAATATTCCTTGATATCAGCTTAATCTGAATTAGTTGCCAGTCAGAACTGACAGCCAAGGAGTGTGTTGAAGTTGGCTACAAGTGAGAGCTATTCTGTACTTTTACATTTTTCTTGCTGTACATTTTGACAATAGAACAAGTTTTCCTCCTCAGTTTTCTTTGGAGCAACATACGGTAACCATCTTTTATTAGTTCACCCCAAATATTTTCAGGCTTGATCATAGGGTTTTAATTGGATGCGACTGAGGTCTCAGATAGAATGGGAATAAGAGAATCAGCCTTTACAATACCAGAGTTGTTCACAGGAGAATTAATAATGTAGTTGCCTTTGGAAAGTTATCAAGCCCTGAGCAGATTGGAAAATATCATTTTTTATTTTTTTACCTCTACTTCCTAATGTCAGAGATAGCTTTGTTTTTTCTGCCTTTGTCTTTCACTATATGACACCCTAGGCAGAAATTATAGTTCAGAGCTGTGTGTGGCAGTAGTAAACCCAAAAGTCTCAATAAGTAAACATAAGCACCTGAGTTAAGGCAGAGCCATGCACAGCTTTTCTGTTTGTTAATTCTGTTTTCTGTGGCTGTTGTGCTACAAGGGATCCTTTGCCATGGTGTCTATTGGAAAGAACATCTTTTCATTATATTTAATTTATTTCAAGGATCCATAGCCAGAGAGAAGAGTGACTGCGGTTATTTTACCATGCAACTATTATTTATGTCACATGATGTATTAGAAGGCATTAAACCCTTGTAAGTCTATGTTTTGGTTTACTGTCTTATGAAACCCAAGAAAGGACAAAATTTTTCATTTTAATTCCAAACAGACACATCTGGGCTAGAATACCGTGTTGCATTTCATTGCATAGGGAAGTTTATGGCCTTGGAAAAAAGGCATTACAGAGATTTCTCCAAACCCTGTTGTTATTTTTACTTTGCCTTATTTGTGCTGCGGTAGTACCTGGGAGCTCCCTTAAGTTAGCAATGGTACAAATATATAACAGAGGTGGATGACAAGCAAAGAGCATGCAGTTACAAGACTATAGACAACACGTGGATATAAAAAGAGATGTGAAGTGTCCAAGAGAACAGCCCTAATCAGCCTGCAATACCGATGACCACAGCGTTTTGTGCTGAGCTTTTGTGCGCACCGCAGCCGAGGGGAGTTTCCATGGATTCCAGTCGGCTTTGGACTGGCCCCATACCAAGGTTTCACTCTGGCAACCTGAACATGATGGTAACTGTCTGCTTCACTGTTTTTTTTAGCCTACCATGTGCTTTGTATTTGCATGTGGTTGAGCTATGAGGAACCAACCTCTCAAATATTATGTCTTGTATAGATCTAGAGTATATGAACATTTTGTCTTGGCTTCTTTCTAGAAAGTGCCACATGTCACTGAAAGGGTAGTGGTTTGTTTTTAACTATAAGAGATATAATTTCAGATGTAATTTATGATTTTAAATGCATAATAATTTGGCCATATTACATATATTGCTTAAGTCATTCATTACGATGCTTAGCTTAAATGACCCTCTCGGTAAAGTTTGCAGTATACTTTTTTATTTACTTCCCAGAGTTCAGTAGTTATTTACTTAATTAAAGTGAAAGCTTTTTCTTTTCTGGTTCTGATAAATAAGTGGGTGCTTAAAGACTGTTACGATTTTAGATGACTCTGCAGTTCTATTATACAGTACTTAACTCTTTCATAACACATTATACACAAAAGTCTAAAAAGACTAAAAACAAAATTTTAAAAGCCAAAGATGGTTTGTCTTTTAGAGGAAAAGACATTTTAAAGAGTGGAAAACAGTCAGAAACACAGTGGTAAAGTGACTTGCCTAAAGCCATAGGGGAAATCAATTCAGAACCAGTCATATACTCTAACCACAACATCATCCCTCCTTAGCCACCTAGTTTTCTACCTGAGCAAGCAAATTAAACAAGCAGAAAGCAGCTGTGATGTGGCTTTCCAGCTTGCTCAAAGATGCCCTAGAACCAATGGGCTGTTCACAATTTTTCAGGACACCGCTTAGTATAATTTCTGGACAACTATACAGATTGCTGCTTCTGTTAGTCTCTGAGATGTCAAAGTCAATCAGTCGGTAGCTAACTGTCACTGTGGATAAGGCTATACTTAGGGGTATAATCTCATCTTGGTGCACAAGTAAATCCATGCATGTCACCGTGAAACTGTCTTAAGCAGAAACTGAATCTTGCAGAAAGGTGAAACCAGGCAGTATGTGGGCTCCCAGCTGCTGGACTTCTGGAGGCACTGACTCTGGTATAGACTCATTTTGTGATCTTAGTCAAGTCACTTGGTCAAGTTTTCTATGTATCACTTTTCCTACTAATTAAATTGGAAAAGCTTAATTACTATGGTCAAAGCCTCAGATTTAAACTCTTTTAATGCTTTAGTTCAACAGGTCTGAATATCCCAGCAGGACTGATTCAGCCTTCCTTCTTTTCTAAGCAGATATGTTTAGATGTTGTCTGCAGTATGGCTTTTTGTGTCAGCCCACCCACACTGATGTAGGTAAACTGACGCAAAACCTGAGCAAAGATGTGCTGCATCAATGTAAAATGGGTCTTACGTTGGCATAGTTATATAATTGCAAAAAACTCTGAACGCCAAACAAGCCTGTAACTCCATGTGGTCTCCTATGAGTGGGTCTTTTGGATGAGGCTGAATCTGAGATACCATCTGCTCCATGTGGATATTAAAGATCTCATGGCACTTTTTGCAGGAGTTGGCCAACATTTCTGTTCAGCCATCACTGTAGTGCAGTATGGTGCCTGCCTCTTGTCAGCCTGTGGTGATATACAAACTGAAGTAACATGCATATGTGTGCATAACAGCACTACCAATGGATCTGGCTGTATCAGTTGAGTTACAAGTGTAGTTAAAGCTCTAAGAAAACTGGGCATAGACCAGACTGAAAGACCAAGAGGCAGCTGTCTTGAAATGTGTCCCTCTTGGATGTTTACCCTATTCTGTTATTAGCCTTCTGAGATTTCATGTGAAGACTTGCTCCATCAGGACTATGTCCTCTACCAGTGAGCCAGGGCTCCTACACTTTGTTTTCCTTTATTATTATTATTATTATTATTATTATTATTATTATTGTTAACTGCTCTGGCAACATGAAAGTACTTTCTGAAAGCTTTGCCTGTCCATACATAGGAGAGTGCTATAGGAGGGGTGGCTAGCCTGCGACACACATGCCACAAATGACACATGGTAGATCAGGGTGGGAGCAGGGAGAACAGTGGTTGACAGGGAAGGGAGCAGAAAGCAGATCAGCACATAGGGCAGGAGAAGGGGATTGGGTGTGGGCTTTAACTTTGTGGCAAGTCTGCCTGAAAGGTTGCCCCCCACTGCTCTAACACAGATGGTTCCCTTAACTATATGGATGCAGTTGCTGGATGGAGTCTCTACCACATACCACACAGCATGTCCTAGTGCATATTTATATCGAAATGTTTCATAACACACATGTCCTTAGCACCACTGCCATAACAGTTTTAGGGACAAAACTGCTCTGGAGTCTAGTCTTCAAGTGAAATTAAATAATTAACACCTGCATGTAATTTATCATTTTCAAAGTGGAGAAGGTGGAATTTGATGTCGTTTACTGTTTTGTTATTTCAGATAAAACCTTAAGAACTGATTTTCCTCTCTGCTCTGTGCATACCTTACAGTCCGCTGTGCGTTTTGTAGGTCTTAGGGTTTGCTTGACGTTCCTGCACAAAATTTCCCTTCCCTCCTGCATTTGTATGGCATCCTAGGTATCTTCTCTGCTTCCCTCCATCCAAGAGACCACTGCAGTTTAGTATAAAAAGGCTCGTTCCTGTGTGGAACAAGATAAATCAGTGGTCACTGACATTACTTTGCAGAACCAACCTGAAATTTCAAATCCCCGGGGCTACACGTTCACGTTAGATCTTGATACCATGTTGTTAGATTAGGGCACTAGTCTAGGATTTGTGAGACCCTCGGGTCAAATTTGTTCTGCTTGCCACATACTTCCTGCGTGACCTTGGGCTACACAAAAGGTGAATGCAGTTCTGGGATGTAGCAGTAGAGTCGTTCAATGCAAGACATGGGAGGTGATAGTGCCTCTCTGCTTGGCATTGGTTAGGCCTCACCGTGTGCAGTTTTGGGCTCCACATTTCAAAAAGAACATGAAGAAGTTAGGTGGGGTCTAGCAGTGGGCAACAAAAATGATAAAGGGCTTGGAAGACAAGTCATACGAGGAGAGGTTGAAGAAAGTAGGCACGTTCAGCTTGCAGGAAAGGATGATATAAGTCTTTGAATATCTGAAGAGCTGCCATAAAGGAAGGAAAACACCTTTTCTGTCCTGCTGCAGAGACCAGGATGCAGACTAATGGCTTAAAATTGCAGCAAAGTAGGTTTAGGTTGGATATAAGGAAACATTTCTTCACTGTTAGAACAGGGGGCAGGGGAACAACGGTCCTGCTGGGACTTGAATCTCAGAGGTTCGTCCCCTCTGGGCCGATCACCACACATGGGGTCAGGAAGGAAGTTTATCTCATGGTCAAACTGGTACGGACTGGGCGGGGGGTTGCCTTCCTCTATAGCTGGCTGCCAGTTGATTCCAGTGGCGCCAAAACCTCAACCAAATGGCAGCCCATTATGAGGTGAAGCGTCTCGTCCTTCAAGCAGGGAAGAGAGGAAAGGAAAGGAAAGGAAAGAAATCCTGTCCTGAGGCCTACTCTCCCCCATGGAAAGACCGGCAACTTCTGCGAACGGGCTGGGACTCAGGCAGGGCGGCCATCACGGAGGACGTTCCGGTTTCGTATGGATAGAGGAGAGGGTAGCAGAAAGCCGGATGCCTTTACGTCCTCTCTGTTTCCCTTCAAGAACCAACCAATTATCTTCAAGAGAAACACAGAGGACATAAAGGCGTCTGGTTTTGTATCAACAGAGGACAACCGGACTGTCGTCCACGATGGCCGCCCTCCTCTGGAGTCGCCACAAGCCCCAGCCACAAGCCGTGGCAGAGACGATCCTGTAATGCCCAAACAGCGGGAACGGGGCCACGACACCAGCAGACAGGGCTGTGGGTCGGGAGCGAGGGGCCGTGCTGAGGGAACGGGGGTCACGCTGAGGGAACGTGGGAAGCGCGAGGATCCCGATGCGGGCTCGGCCCCCCACTCCACCTCGGCTGGGGGCACAGGGCCGTGTCGCGCGCCCTGTGGCGTCGGGACCGTGGATTTGGGCTGAAAGACCGGACGAGGCGTTTCAGGCGGGAAATGTCGGGGGTCCCTCGCAGCCCCCGGTCTCCGCGCCCAGGCAGGGCCCTGGCAATGCGGTGCGGGGCGCTGAGGGCGGCCAGGCCCGAGGAGCGGGGCGCGGGCCCGAGG
>NW_005842067.1:1290790-1332273 GCF_000455745.1 Alligator sinensis | reverse complement strand
GGTGGGGTGTTAGTTTTGTTTTGTTAAAATATTTTCTGCTCTGCACATTTGTGCTAAATGTGTTAGATGTTGTTTTCTACTTGGAGATTTGACACTGGAGTTGTGGGGGGGGTTAGTTTTTGTTTGTTGTTTTTAAAAATATTTTCTGTCCTGAATAGCTGCGTTAAATCTGTCAGGCGTTATTTTCTTCTCGGAGATTTTTACGTTGCCAGAAATCCCAGGCTCCTTCAACAAACCGTAGCGTTTTGCAACGGGAGGGTCGCCGAGTACTTATAAATGGTAACCCCCAGACAAGAGTTTGGGTGTATTGCAGAGAAAAGAGTTCGTGACCCGCAGTTTTCGGGCAGGAGCAGTATCCGGTGAAGCCATCATCGTCGTCGTGGTCGTCCTGGTCACGCGGTGACCCCTCCTGTCTAAGCAGAGCCGGGCGTGCTCAGCAGAACAGAGCTATTGTTGCTGCTGTTGTTGTTGTTCTGCCCGGGCTATAATTTTGCGAAGTACTTCGGAGATTAGAAAAATAGTCGGTGCCCCAAGGGTTTATTGCTCTGCCACGTAAACATGGCAAATGAAGGAACATGAACGTGCTGGCACGCTGTAGCTTCCTTGAGAGCAGTTGTCACTGGAGCAGAGTATCTCAAGGGAAATGCGAGCCAGAAATCCATAGACGATCTATTTTCAATCAGTTGATTTCTTGTTCTTTTTTTTAAATGGCGTCTCAACGTTCTTGAACCGTATTCTTGCTAGATTGATGAGTGTGCTATGTGCTGTGGCCTGTCTTGCTTCAAAAATGCATGCTTTGAAAATAAAGATGTGCGGTTGACATTTAGATGTAGAAAGGATGAGGGGGTGGGGGAGTAATTTTCTAACAGGGAATGTGTCAGGTTTAAATCTGTTTTATCATATGTTGCTATGCATTGTGATGACAACAGCTAATATATATCAGTCCCTTATGACTATGAAAAGAAAATGGTTTGAGTTTATAATCGCAGAGAATATATTCAGTTTCAGGAACTAGTGGAGTGATGGTCTGTGCCATCAGAAAGTAGCCTTCAGGATAGACTTGTGCACCTGAATCATCCAGCGTGACTTTTAGGTTACAAGGTTGTGACAGGCTGGAAATTCTGCTTTTAGATTTTTTTTCTTCCCCTGAAATTCAGTTAGTAAATTGTGTATTAGGCGTTCTCAATAACTGGCTGGCCCATATTTGGCTGATCTTATATATTATCCATATACATTACTGTGACTTAAGCCTGCTTCTGCAGACATTTGTGTATGTGCTGATTTTTCCTTTGTGCCAGCAGCACTCCCGTAGCCAGTAGTAGAATGTATGTAAAGTGTCTGCAGGAGCGTGGCCTGCACGTGGTGGACTTTGTCTTTAGATTTTTGGTGTTTCAGGAAAAAGATGCTTATTTAGGAAGCCTAAGGACATCAGTGATGAATGGTGGAAATTCAAGATAGAAAAGAAATGTGTTCTCTGTGCCAGCACCCAACCTGCATTGTGAATTGTGTTAGCAGGCTTCTGTGCCTACAGGGAGCCCTGTCTCGGTGACAGTTCTGAACTGAAGTCAGTCCCCAGTAAATAGAAGATAAAAATAATATTTACTGCATGTGATTTGCTTCCTAAAGCTCACTTTTTGGAATCTTTAACCCCCGTGATTGGTCCAGCTACCAGATAATTTGATCAAAAACAGCTAGTGATCATAGGGTGTTCTGCTTTAATCTTATTGTTTCCTCACTGAGTTCAAGGTCTGCTGTAGTATTTGATGGGTTCAGAGCAGACGGTTCAGAATGAAATCCCCAGCCTCAGCCCAGCCCTGTTAGACTGGGGGGTATGCGCTGGAGCAGTGAGAAGTGGCTGACTGCAGGAGCTGTGAAGGCTGACCTCGGGTTCCCTTATGAGCAAGGGTCCTAGTTTTCTCTGTTTAAAAATCTCAAATTTTGGAGTTTAAATTTTTTTTCTCCCAAACTCTGATTAAAGACCCAAAATTTGTGTTTTTCTGTGATTAAAACAAAATGCCACTATATATATATTGGTATCAGTAGAACTCAATGTTTTATTGATATAAAATGTTTTATTGATATATTTATTGGTGATATATTTAACACTTTAAAGCAATTTGGAAGCCTACCACAGCCTCAATCATTATAATAAAAGAAATACTAAATACCTATATATTTTGGCATTTGATTTTGGTTTTTTATCATGGAAAATTGGAGCTTCCTCTGTCTCTTTCACATGGGTCCAGCTGCGGCTGTCCTTCTCAAATTGCTTTGTGGTGCTGAGCAGCTTTGTCCTGCCCCTGCCACTTTCCCTCATTCCCAAGCCACAGCCCCCCGGCCTTGCTGGTGTCCTTAGCTCCTGACTCACTGCTCTCTGCCCCCAGGCCCTTACCCTACCATGTGTGAGGAAGTGGGGGGGGTGAGGCACAGGCGATGGAGCAGAGGGGCATGTGTTCCCTCCCCCTCCAGATTTCTGTGCCCACAGGGGGGCATGGGGCTGCAGCCAAGCCAGATCAGCCCCAGGCAGGAACCACTTCTGTGGCCCAGTGGATGGGACCCGACACAGGAGGGAGCACCGCTCCATGGCTGTCAAGGTGAGGTGCGGCAGCCCGGAATTATGCCCCTGCTGCAGCTGGGCGGGCAGGGGGAGCCTCACCTTGGGATGTGTGTATGGTGAACAGGGCCATCAGCGCCATAGAAATTCTGAGCTGCAGTGAGCCCCATAAGTAGGGACCTACTGAATTCAAGGCAGAAATAGGCTGCACAGCGGCTCCTTTAAACTTGCAGGTTTCCCTGTGCACCCCCTCCTCTGTTACTGATGGGTTGGGGGACCCTGATGGGCCTGCTGCTTGCTGCTGACTGGCTAGGAGGCACAAATGGCACCATATTTAAAACCGCAGTTTTCTCCTCCCTGCTGATCAGCAGCAACTGGCAGGGCCACTCTGCCAACTGGTAGCGCAGGGGAACCTGCAAGATTAAAGGAGCCTCCCTGCAGCCCACTTCCGCCATGAATTCCCTACCCATGAGGCAGGCTCAGAAGGCTGCTGTAATTCAGACTGGCCTCTAGCCTCCAAAGTGGTTCAGGACAAAGAGGGTGCAAAGGTGGTTTAGAGCAAAGGTTGTTAATGTTTTTAGGCAGAGTGCCAAAAACCTGCAACCTCAACTTGTAAGATGTTGGCGTGCCAGGAGCAGATGGTGGGGGAGCTGCAAAGGGCCTGATCCTTGTTGTGTCAGCACAGCCCTGGCCACTTCCCTGCCATCTCCCCCTGGAGGTGTGTGCACCAAACAAAATGCCTTTGTGTGTCACGCTCACTCTGGCACATGAGCTGGAGGTTGCCTATCCCTAGTTTAGCGCCACTTGAGCTTGTTCCCCAGGGTCCTGAGTTCAATGCAGCAGAGACTCTTCTCAGACCACAAGCTGAGGTACAGTAAATGTGCCCACCAGGAAAAGGATGAGGCTTTTAAAAAGCTTATTAAAGCCATATGTGTAATTGAAGCTGAGGCTATACCTTTTTTTTTTCCAGCAGTTGAGTGAGATCTCAAGTTGTTTGCTTACACACACTGCGTGTCTTCAGTGTAGAGCTTAAACCCATGTAGGAAATAGTGGGTACACACTCCTTCAGTAGCATTTTTCCCCAGAGGTGCTTGGTGAAGGTGTATGTCAGGGGTGGTAATTATTTTGGCTGGAGAGCTGCTTAACGAGTTTTGATGAGGCATCGAGGGCCATGAGGGTAGCCCACCCCTGGTTGCCATTTTGTGACTGGAAGTCCCACTCCTAACCCCTGACCTTTGCCACCAGAAGTCTTTCCCCTTGCCCAGGAAGTACCTCTTAGCAGAGGTTGCTTGTATATTGTGTGTGTGGAGGGGTAGAGGGTGTATGTGGGGTGTGTGTCAGGTGTGGGTATGGTGCAAGTGGAGTGTGTGGGAGGGGTGTGTGTATGTAGATGTGAGATAGGTGTGGGGTGGATATGGATGAGTATGGGGGTGTAGGATGTGTGGGACAGTTGGATGTGTGTGTGGGTACAGTAGGGGAGTGGGGTGTGGGTGTGTGGGGTATGGGTGTATGTGTGTGGATGTGGGGTGTGTGTGGTTGAGGGGTATGGCGTGGGTATCTGTGGGGTTGGGGGTGTGGGTGGATGTGGGGGGTGTGGGTATGGTGGGGATGGGGTGTGTGAGGGGGTGTGGGTGCATGTGGTTGGGGTGTGTTGGGGGCTTCTTCGCTCCCATCTGCTGTTTGTGACATGGCTGAGCCTAGCCCCTCCACAGGCAGGGCAAATGGAAGGGAAATCAGCGCTGCTTGCCTGGTGCTCAGCATGCTGCAAAGGTTGCTAAGCCCTAGGAGAGGGGAGTGGGAGACAAGGAGCCCGAGCCTGGCACCCTTGGTGTCTCTCCCACACCTGGGAATTAGCTGCTGCACACCTGGGACAGCTAATTTCTGTCCCACACCTGGGAATTAGCTTTGGAGAAGGACTCCAGTTACAGTGTTAAACATTGTCTGTTCTGTCAGCTGTAGTTGTGGTTGCTCTGTGTAAGGCTGTGTGCGTATTGAATTAGGGAAAGGGGAAGAGGTTTATTGCATGTCAACTGCTTCAAAATAACTGCCCAAGTGTACCTTGCGGGAGGTGAAAGAGGGCTAAGCTACTGTGATTAACTTTCATCTGCCTCTGTATTAAGTATGTGTACTGACAGTTTTCATGGAACAGCTGACATGTGGTAAGTCCTTGCTTCCTGTTACCTCAGGGGAACTACTTCATATCCACATGCTCTACTGAAACTCTGGTTCTTCTGCACTAAGACTGCAAACAGCTGAAGGGTCTCTGTTCACAGTCATCTTGTAGCTACAGGTTTATTTTTTCTAAGGAGACTTGTCTACATGTAAGAGTTATGTTAGTGCAGCTCCTTGTGCAGACACTTAGAATATGTGTGTCCACACAGGTCATTATACCAGAAAGTTTTCCCATGTAGGCTATAACTACCAGCCTGTAAAAGATAAGCTACCCTTACACCCAAACATATCTGATGCTATCTTGATGGGCATCAGATATGTTTGTTTCAGTCTTTGAATTCAGTTAAGATAAGGTAGTCAGCTGGCCTTCCTAGCCTGCCTTAACATACAGGGTAACTGAAATGTGGCACCCTATGACTGAATAAGCCTTTTCAGTTCTGTGGAGCTAACAGTATTAAAGAAAACACTGTTTTTCTGTCAAGAAAGGGCCAGTGAGGCCTTGAACCTGAAGTCAGCTGTCTGTGGGTTGGCTCCTGCATGGATCCAGCTGCAGGAGCAGGTCTGAGTACACAGTTCTGTTCCTATTGAAGTTAGTGCAGAAACTTTCAGTTATGTTAGTGGAAGTAAGCTTGGGCTCATAACTCCTGTTAAAATCAGTGGGCACAAAATTTGGCATCAGACTGTTGACAATAGAAGTAGTCAGCAATTTTGCTTAATTAAACCTTTTTTTCTTGTAACCTTTCCAGGCGATATAGCAACAAATTCAGAGTAATTAACAAGCAGATTTTTGAAATACAGGGACCAGAGCATTTCAAATGAGGGGAGTATCTAAATGAACCATAACCCAGGTTGATTAACTTTTTTTTTTCTCTTTAGTGTTTTTGAAAACACTTTTCTTTGCCTTCCAGATAAACATGGCAGTTTAATGTCATATTTTACTTCAAGCCAAAGTTATTAGGGGACAGAAAAATAGAGCTTTATATTGATTCTTATATAGTCAGCATCTTCTGTATTTGTCTTTTAGAAACCCAAGAGCTCGCTATATTACCATAGTAACACATAAGTAAGATCTGATGAGGGTTATCTGCAGTTTAAGGTTTTTTACATCTTGTCGCTATGGGATTCTTCATCTCTTCTGCCTTTGCATACCAGAAGTTGTATATGTGTTTCCATGGTGGAAATGTATTCAGTATCAACACCACAATTAACACCAGTGAAGAAAAGTCTGTTAAGCCTACCTTACCTAACACTAGATGAGTAGATATGCTTGTGAACTAATGTCTCTGCTAATTTTTTCAGTCTCTGAAGTCTTTTGATGGAAAGGCATTGTAGTAATTCAGCCCTCCAAAAACTGATTAGATATTGTAGGAAACATAGCAAACTGATTCACAGCAGATTATTGCTAATAGGTAATGTAGGTAGTTCTGAAAGTTTTAAATGTGGCATTCAGTATTGACTGGAGGCTCCTTTGTAGGTTGGCAACTTTATGTTAAAGAACTTAATGTGGCTATTTCAGTTAAAAAAAATATTCAGAAGACGTCTGATGCCTCAATCCTGCAAATGTATTTTCATGTGCTTAACTTTACTACCGTACATAACCCGAGGACTATTCAAACTAGTAATAGGAGGTGTCTGTGTTAAGTGATTTTTAGGATCATAGTTTAGGGACTCAGAGCTCTCATGAGTTTTCCAGACACTGAGGCCTGATTTAATGCTTGCCAGTATTGAGGGGGCCTTGCCATAATATCTACAAGTGACCCCAGTTCCCATGGTGGTTGTCATGGCCTCCTGCAGACACACAAAAGGGGGTCCCAGGAGCTCTTCCATTTGCCCCCTAGTGCCAGCTCTGAAGTGAACCCAGGAGTCCTGGTTTCTGGAGGCCTGTTTTGGGCATTCCTCCATGCTGCCTCCCCTGACCCACACCTCTTTCCTCCCCTTTTTGAGCCTGGCCTTGCTGCCCAGGGCTCATTCTGGTAGTTCCCATCTGGATGCCATCAGCATCATCAACTTCATTTCATCTGTCAAAATAAAGTATAATTTAAAGAATCTGCTCCTTCAAAAATGGTGAAATTCTGTTTCTTTTAAGCAATTCACAATCAAAGTATTTTATAACTTAACCTTTGTTTTCTTTCCCCTTTGCTTAGAATTTCCCTTTGGAAGCTGAAAATAGTGTCTGTATCTCTCTTGCTGTCCTACTCTCTAATCTTGTTGTGGGGATGACCTTGAGTGCTGGAGTGTGAATCAGTTTTGGCCTCTGTTAGTTTAACTCTAGGAACATTTGTCACAGAGCTTGTTGAACTCTGTCACATTGTCTTGTTAGTAAGATCAGAGACCCAACTGAATGTGGAATATAGCTAATACAGTGATTCTCAACCAGGATGCCATGGCACCTTGAGGCGCCTGGAGATCCTTTCAGGGGTGCTACAGGGTGCCATGCACATGTTAGCACTGTTTGGTGTTTAAACACGATTTGCAACATAAACCCAGCGATTTCAAATAGTAAACTGTAGTGTCAGAAACATTCTGAACTGTTGTGGTGTTTCTGAGTTCTTTGCAACAGAACTGCTCCAGTATTTTTCTGTAGTCAAAAAACAAATGAAAAGTAAGAGCTGGCATTTTCCGAGGGGTGCCCTGAGTCTGTGCGGTATGCACTCCTCATTCAACAGTAGATATTATTTTGGACCTTTCTGTTCCACTTGTCATAGTTTTCTAAATCAGTTCAGGTTTTACTACTGTGCAAACCTGAAGCTAGACTGATCGCAGGCTTCCTTTCTTGTTAGAGATTATGTTTTCAAAATACAGAATTTAAGGATTAGAATTTTGGAGGAAATCTGATAGCTTTTGTAATATATTTAACCAATAATCTTGCCATACTGTTGAACAGAGTAAAGTTTTCTAGATTTTTATCTTTGATTGAGTATAAACGCATCTAACCAGGCTAGTAAGTATGCCGGGTTATGAATTTTTGAACACTTGAGAGGTTAGCATGAGATCTGTGGATAACTTGGATTTAGAGAGTAAGCATGTTATAGGTCAGACACAATACCATATCATAAACCCTAATAACCATGTTTTGAAAGATTACAAGAATGAAAATATTAGCTATTACAATATTTCACATTTCTATAGAGAAATTCCCACTCAAAGGTTTCAGTAATTTTACAGATATTTAAAATTCTCAGCCCTGGGGAGGGGAGGCATGTAAATGTGGTTGTACTACTTTTTCTGAAGGTGAAACTGAGGCACAAAATGAGTGTCTTGCTTGGGGCCTGTGGTGACTTCCTGGCTTCACTGGGATCAGAATATTTCTGGGTCGCATCATACAGCCTAACCTCAGGACATGCTACCCATCTAATATTTAAGTAACCAAGGATCTATTAACTTTTCACTCAAGACTTTTCCTCTAATACAACAAAAAAGGATCTAGTTTTTGCAAACTGAAATCCATCAGTGAATCAAAGGAAAAACACAATGCTTAATTCAGATATGCATGTGAAATGGCCTTTGCTCCCTTCTGACTTCATTCAAATTGTGCATTAATTAGATTTCTCTTGTTCTGACTAATATTATTCCAGAAGTCCAAAGGGGAAACCACTTGCAAGGGCAAATAAAGCATTCTTAATTGTGTGTACCAGGTGTCTGCACCATTTTAGCTGGAAAATGCAAGGCTAGTGCAGTTCTGGCAGTGTTGGGCCACATGATACCTGATGATTCATTCTTTCTGCCACATGAATCCTTACTGCCTTACTAATGAGCGCTTTGTTAAATTTTAGATGCCTGGAATCATTAGAAGGGCTGTGAGGAATTTCTGTGTACCTTGTGCATTAGAAGGAAAATCTGTTTCGTGCAAGCATATGCAGTGTGGGGTCTTGAAGTCATTTAAAGTATAGCTTAGTTTCAAAATGCCCAGACTGGGCAAAATATCTGTATTTTGTTTTGTTATATGCATTGGCATGGTTAAAGTGAACGTTAGGTCCAGCTTACCTTTCTTCGTTAAAACACGTTTGTAGGAATAATTTTTCATTTGAGGCACTTTCTTCTCTTTCATCCTTCAATATTATCTTTTATTCTGTGCTTTCATTTCCCCTTCATCTTACAAGTCCTTTTCCTTTCTTACCTCCCCCCCACCCTTTCTCTTTTCTTGTATCATTAAAGATGCAGTGGGATGCCTCCTTACACTATTAGGGACCAGGTAGTACAACATGAGCGCGTGTAGGGTGTGTAGGACTCTTCCTTTTGCTGTTAATGTCCTGAATCTGCAGGGAAATAACGTGTACATATATCTAGGGTTTGCAGATTGCAGTCTAGGTATCTGACATGGAAAGCCTTTCAGGGCTTGAAGTTGGGCCAATGTTTCATAGAAAGTGGAGCCAGAAGAGCCTGAGTCAAGATTTAGCTCTGCACTTTACAGGCTTGTTCTCTATGACTCTCTCTTCTTGTCCAGGCTGCTGTTGAATTTGTACAGCAGTACTCTAATCCACTTTCTCCTTTTTTGAAGTCTCTCAGGCCCAACTGCTCTTCAAGTTCAGATTTTTTTATGGCAAAACTACATGCATTGTTCCTTGCATCCATATCATTTCTCCTTGTCTTAACAACTAATGCTTAGACTGATAGTAGTATTTTAATGGCTTGTTTTCCTCCAGTTGTTGCAATTGTGTTTTTAACAGGAGGCTTTTCTTGATGGTATTTTTGACATTTTTGGGGTGGAACACAGTGTAGCAATTAGAACTGGAGTTTGTTCTGGTTTTGAGTTAGACTGTAGAACAGGGGTGGGAAAAATATGGCCCAGGGGCTAGATCCAGCCCACCAGGCCATTATGTCCAGTTTGCAGGACCCTTCCAAAAATAGTTATTATCAGCCTTTGGCTGGCCCTCCGAAAGCTGATGGGAGTCATGGGCTTTTAGAGGTTGCATGCCATTGGACTGGATGGGCTCTGTGTCTCCATCTCTGTGGGACTCCTGGCATTCCAGCTAGGAACCCCATGTGGAGGCATCAAGTATAATGGCATGGACTGGACAGCTGGTGAGTGGGGAGGAGAACTCCTGCCTGCAGGGGGGGTGGGCGTGGGGTTTTTGGATGAGTATATGCCCTCTCGCCACACTCCTTCTTCCATCCCCAATGGTGCACAGCCCCTGGCGGCAGTGGCAGCAGCAGCAGGTGGCGGGCTGTCGGGGTGCTTATGGGCTGCAGTAGGCAGAGCCCCCCAGAGGTGCACAGCTCCAGCTGAGTCTTGGGAGCTTCACTTGGCAGCACAGAACTGGCCTGGCTTGCTGGTGCACGCCTTCAGACCACACCAGGCTTGTTCTGTGACAGCACATGGAGCTCCTGGCACTGCAGGTGGGGGCTATGCATCCTCGGGCTGAGCCAGGCTGGCTCTGTGCCTCCATGTGGGGCTTCCAGCACTCCAACAGGGAGCTGCACCTGCAGGTATGGAGCCAGCTTGGCCGGCCCAATGGCATGCAGCTCCTGGAAGGACAGCTGGGAGCCACACGTGGCACAGAGACCACTCGGCCTGATGGCACGTGAATCAGGAGCTGGGGGAGTTGCACACCATCAGTGCAGTCTGGCTCTATGCCTCCATGTGTGGCTCCCTGCTGGAATGCTGGAAGCCCCACGTGGAGGCATGAAGCCAGCCCAGCCTGGCCCGATGGCGAACAGCTCTTGCCTTCAGTGCCAGGAGCCTCATGTGCTGGCACGGAGCCAGCCTGGTTTGGTCTGAAGGCTCCTGCCAGTAGGCTGGGTTGATTTCATGCTGTCACATGCAGCTCCTGGGATTCAGCTGGAGCCAAATGCTGCTGGGGGGCTCTGTCTGTTGTGGGCCATGAGCACCCCAAGGGCCTGCCGCTACTGCTGGTTGCGGGGTCTGTGCACCATGGGGGCCCACATCTACCCACAAACCCTGCACCCACCCACACACTCTACACCCATCCTCCCACACCCCATTCACATGCCCACACCCTTTTACAACAGCCCCAACAAACCCCACCCCCATACCCCTTCATTAACCTCATACGCACACACCCCATACTCACCTCCCCACACACCCTCCACACACAATATACAAGCACAAGATTATTTTGAGCTATTACGCAGTCACCTTTATATGTACAATGAAGACGCACACAAATCAGGACAAAAATATTTTTTGAAATAAAATTAAAATATGTTATAGTAGACATTTGATTTTTAGGATATGATTTTTTTTCTGGTTTCAAGAAGGCACCTCCCTTCCCCCCCACCAAACGGAGTACTTCTGGGGACATGGGGAGAACCTTCTGGTGAGAAAGGTTAGGGGGTTAGGGGATAGGACTTCTGGCAATTAGAGGGCAGGGCACCTGTTGAGGGGTGGGGCTACCCTTGTGGCCCTTAACGGCTCACCAAAAGTTAAGTGGCCCTCCCCTGGGGGGAATAATTGCCCACCCCTGTTCTAGAAGGACTGAACTCTCCAGTCTCGAGAGTTCTTTTAAGTTTTTTTTTGTTTTCCCACCTAAAATACTGGATATTTCTTGTCTTTTATTATTATTTGTATTATGACTGTTCTGTTCTAGCTACACTTAGTTGTTTGTTTTTCATCAGTTTCATGATTAAAGCCAAATCATTCAATTCAGCATATTCACTCAAATGCAGCATGGACATTTACTGTCTGACACTAACAAAGCTTCTCTGTGCTCTTGTAAGACGCAAGCAGGTAGTCCCAGATAATGAAAGCCAGATCTACGCTGAAAATGTTTGCTGCTACGTTAATGCCAGTTAGGAGGTGTTTTGTTAGTATAGCATATACACATCCCCTGTATAAATTAAACAGTACCAGCAAAAATGTTTCTTTCCTGGTATGTGTGTGCAGTAGGTTTTTTGCTGGTTTAAAAAAGATGTTATCTCCTTAACCAGCGTTACTGTCTTGGAAGATATTTTAAGAATAGACATGGCTTTAGGAAACTACATTTGTATTCTTGCCCCTACCTTATAGGTGTACAGGGAAATTTTATGGTGTCAGCTTGTCAAAAGGATTTCCCCACACTTGTGCTCACAAATATCTAGTCCGTATGTGTAGATTGGGTACTGGTGAGCACAGATGATGAGTTAGATGATTTGCCTTTGATTTAAAACATTGATTTGCAATAAATAGGCATATAGTGTTACAGTAGCATTGGCTACTGCTGTCCTATTGATCTAGCCGTGCTTTGTGTGACTAGCACAGCTGTAGCTATCAATCAGGTATCCTGCACACCTTGCCTCAGCGTATACTTTGAAGGAATAGGATTTCTTGCTTGCAGCTGGAGGTTGTGGGTTAAATTCTACTGGGATCAAGTGTTTGAAATTTGTTACTAATTTTGTATCCTTCCTCCTTGCTGTCTGGAACAGGAGAGGTGGGAAATGCTCTTTATTTATAAACTACAGGTCACATTTTGGACCCTGACTACTTCACTGCCTTCTCTTTTTAAGAGAAATTATTCATGTCCATCATGTGCAAGACCAGGACTTTGCAACCTGACAGTTGCAACTACCCTACCCTTTTCCTGTGGTTAAACCAAGGAGAATCTCAGTAGGTGGCAAAGTGACATCAGGCAAAGTTGGAGGGGGACCTGAAATGAGAGCCTTAATGAAAAGGTTAAAAGCCACTATGTCAAACCGGTAGTAGTTTTTGAAGGCTCGTAGATCACAAATTCACATCAAGCATGCAGGTTGAAGTCCTTGATAGAACTATTGTGCCTAATTAGCTATTTCCATGCATATTCACCTGTTTTGTATGCTCAGACATGGCAGTTGCATACCTGAATTAGTCAAACTGGTTTCCACTTAAACTGAGCCAGGTTTGTTATTATGGTTATTTTCTAACAAGCTTCTAAGTCCCGTGTAACAGGGTGGTCTGCCCCTTTCAGAGGGATTGGTCAGCCTTGGTGAAAGAGGCCAAATGTGGGAGCATTTGGATAGGCAGCGACTGCAAGGAGCTTTAAAAAAATCCCAGGAGATTTTGTGAGCAAAATAGCTTGATACAAAGAAAGGCCAGGCTGCTGTGCTGGGATGGGCTTCTCTCCTACTAGTGCCCAGGACAGGGCATCAGGATTTGGTTTTGTGTGTTTGCTTGTTGTGTCTTATTTGGGAGGACTGGCTGAGGAGCTCCTTGGGGAGCGATATCCACCTGCAGAAGCCAGCCAGCAAGGCAGCCTGCTTACAGCCTGACTTTCCAAATGACCTAGACATGTACACGCTTGCAACAATTGCACATGTACCTTACCTGAAAATTCAGTCCTTCAAAATTTGGGGTTGGCTTCAGAAAGGACATGGAGCAGTTAGATTTTTTGATGTTAAGTCTAGCAAAAATAAACTGTATGTTGAACACAAGACACAGATGTCTCTTTAATAAAACTGAACCTTCATCTAAAGCAGAGACTTGAATTTTTCCTGGTAAAGAATTTGCAGATGTGCAAATGAAGAAAGAAACCCCAACCAAAAAAAAAAAAAAGAAATAGAACTGCTAGTTCTTCAGGCTGAGCTGGGAAGAAAAAGGTCTTTTTAATACTTGGGAAGCACTTGGATCTTGAAAAGAGGTCATAAGTGTCTTCAGTAGAGAAAAAGAAGAAAATGTCACAGGCGGCTTCAGGGATATTAGCATGCATGGAGGGTATGCATAGAGGGTAGTTGAAGATGTTAAAAAGGGAATTGCTATTTTGAGTGTTGTTGTCACTTAATTACAATGGAGAAGGAAAGAATAGCTGTGGATCAAGGCAAGTGGTTCAGTCCCAAAGCAATGTTTTGGAATCGGTTTTCTATGTAAATATACATTTTCTTTGTTGCTTCAGTGATGTCAGTGGGAAGAACAAAGTAGATGATGGTTGAATCATATAATCTGGTCTAATACATTCTGTGTTGAATGCTTGTAAACCAGTGTTGTCAGCTTGTGTGATCAAAGAATATGTTTGCATCTGAACTTAATGCAAGCTAGACATTGAGCATTAGATAAACATTCTGGCTGTTTATATTCCCTGGCTGCATCTACACGAGATGGTGACTTCGCAGTTGTTACCACGCAGTCATTTAGTACTTGCATACGCAAGGACTAAAGCATTAGGGTCACCGAATGGCTTTTAGGTAATGCTGACTGTGGAGTAGTAACAAGCTACTGCGCAGTCAGCGTCTTGTGTAGGCCTGTATGTAGGAAGCACCAATCCACAGCAGAAGGTGTAGCCAAATTTCGCCCCTGGCTGCTGCTGCTCCTCATCCTCCACTGCATGACTGACAGACAGGCAGCCTATTTTGGGTAACTTGCCTGAACACAAGTTTTCTTAGCACAGCCACAGCGAGCCATGCAGTGTTCTGTTGAGTCTCTCCTGCCACTTCCTCCTTTTTGTTGCAACTGCTGTTTGCAGCTAGCTGGTGCAGAGGAAGTGGGAACCAGAAGCACCCATGCTGTGGAACCTGACGTGTAAAGGAACTTACCATGTAGACTAATTTTAACTGGAACAAAGTTTATTACATACATTTTCAAATGGTGTTACAGGATGCTGTGCAGTAGTTTGGTAAGAGCAGTGTGGACACGCAGGTGTAATTTAGCAGCTAGAATGTCACTTACCCAGTGCTGTTATGTCTGGATGAGGTATATCAATGCTCATGGGTTGGGGGGGTGCATTTACTTTTCTTGTCTGTGTTTTCAGCTCTGTTAAATTGTAAATACTACTTCTGTTCAGTTGCAGAATGAGGAGGAGCCTAGTGAGACTGCACCAGCTGTGAGCGATGCCCCTCCACCCTACAGCAGCATTTCTGCAGAGAATGCAGGTAAAGCCAGCAACTAGGGAATAGGTCTTTTTATTCATTCTCTTATTTCTTATGGCCTTGTTTGTTTGTTTTACGGGAAGATACCCACTCCTTGTTCGACTAAGAGTAGAGGAATGAGACTGGATTGAAACAGATCATAGTTACTTGCGGTTTGGAATAAAACATACTTTGGTGGCAGTTGTCTGATGTCATCCTCGTAAAGTGGTGCTCAGTTTACATTTCACAGAGCTCCCAGTGTAGAGAAGGAGGGTAACATTTGAGTGCTGTGAGGAGTTGTGGTCTGTCTCTAATGATCTGACATTTGAGCAGGGCTTGTTCCTTCTACCTGAGATACCTTTACTATTTTTGTCCTCAGAGCTCCTTTGTTGGTTATAATGCTAAATTATGTTTTTCAATGAGTATACAAATGCTTGAATGTGGTACAGTGTTTTAAATACCTTTTGTCTGCAGTCATGGAAAAGGAAATGGCTGGAACTGATGATGTAGAAAAGAGCTCATCTGAGATAACATTATGGCAGTTACTCTCTATGTAGTGCAAGAATCATGTTAGGAGTAAGGCCATACTTACCTAATTTCACTTATACGCTCAGTTAGCACAGAATATACACAGGATAATGAATAAAACAGATGGAGATCCTGGAAAAGTTGAAAACAAAAAAATATTTTTCAGATCGAGTCGATAAAATGTTGTCCTAAAATATGAAACTTCCATTTATAATCTCTCAAGCTGTCAGGCCTTTTTTGTCCCCCTTCTGAGTGTTTTCCACATTCAAATATAGGCCATTGAGAGTGCCTCTCCTTGGCTACCCATCAAGGGATCTGACAAAAGCAAGTCAGTGTGCTGTCATGTTTGAAAACAAGTAGAAAGGCCATCTCTAAGGTAACAAAGTCCCAAACCATCTATGGCTTTCTAGATTTCAGCACCTTGAAAAAGGTGCCATAATTTGCACCCATATTTTGCACTTCCTGAAGTTACTGAATGGTTCCATTATATTATTAGATTAATTATGGCTCTAGTTCTCATTACATCTATCATAGTTTCTCAGTAATAAAGAGGATTAAGACTGACTAAATCAGCTTATAATGTACCCTTCTCATCTGTGTGATCATACCAAGTAAAAGTGAATAGTTCTTAGAGGAACGATTGCTTCTGTGCTGATAACCAAAATCTTCATTCCTCTCAGCAACATTTTCTTTGTAGAAAATGCAAATCAAACTTGTAAATCAAATAATAATGGCTGCATAGAAGCAATATAGAAAAACTCACAAGAAAACTGAAGGCTATTGGAAGGAAATAACAGCCCTGTCCTTGTATCTCTTTGTTGCCATCTCAATTCAAGAGAGTGAATCAACATTTTTAAAAACCTTAGCTAAGGGTAATTATCCAGTGAAGTTACTCCTTGCAGATACAAAAAGGAACCCATTGACATGTATATACAGCCTTTCTGCAGTCCCTTCTCAACCTGGCAATCTCTGGAGCAAATTTGGTTTTCAATCTTGCTATACTTTTGTAATCCCCAAATTCAGCTGTCTTCCTGAAAGGCCTAGCTGTTGCAGTCTGCCAGATAGGTTAGGGGAGTGGGTGGTCTGCGTTTTGCCTCCCTGTGCAGAAATTGTTAATTTGATGGAGACAGAGATGTCCAGGGTCACAGATCTTGCACGCAACCAGCGCACTCTGGGCAGAGGTTATTGAATACTGTCTTCCATGCTTCTGAGTGGTGCTCCCTAGGGAATCTATAAAACATACTACATTCAGTGCTATACCCATAAAGGTGCCCCTGAGTGGTCTAATTCTTCAACAAGTATGAGAGAACAGGACCCAGTTCTAGCTCACTTGACTTTATCCCACTATCTTTTTCAGTCCTCAGAAAGCAAACTGGGCCCCTTTCTGACAAATTGATTGCCTTTGGCCTGAAGGACTTAAGAGGACTTGGAACAATTTGAAATTTGAAAATGTAAATGTTTCTATGTCTCTTACTGGAAAAGGGAGGTACAGTATGTGTTAGCCGTGGTGCCTTAGAGAGCCTAGGTAGACCCAGTTAAATTGGTGCTTTCTGCATTGTTCCTTTCCAGTTGAAGAACCACTGTATTTTCTCCGAAAAAGTTCAAGAATGTGTGTGTGTGGCAGGGATGTGTTTAACATGGTTTCAGCTTTCTTTTCAGTCTTCCTGCTCAAAGAGGACTATCCTGCTGATTTTCTTCTAGAGTGAAATCCCTTCATCCTCTAAAATTCTTCGAATATTGCTTACATTTGTTTTGCTACTTTTATGATGGCACATTTCAGTTTCTAATTCATGTGATATTAAACTAGTGTTTCACTACAAAATGGTAATTTTTAAGGGTCTGGTCTTCTACAAGCTATTTTTGCTGGTGGTGACTCCTCAAACCAGCAGTTGGAGGCATATTGCATCCTATGTTAATGTGAGGGGTTTTTTTCTTCTTCTTTTCCTTAGCATATTTTGACTACAAAGATGAGTCGGGCTTTCCCAAGCCCCCTTCTTATAACGTGGCTACAACACTGCCTAGTTATGATGAAGCAGAGAGAACTAAGGCTGAAGCTACCATTCCTTTGGTTCCTGGACGAGTAAGTTGACTTTTTTTGCCTGCATGTTCCTAAAGGTCTTTTCTGAGAATTTGATGCGTCTAAATAACCCTAAATACCTTGTTAAGCAAAAAATCTCAATTTATTTATTTATTTTTTTTTGGTGTGTGCCACCATAGCATTTCCTCAAAAGGGGCCAAAGTATTTTTCAAAGAGTTCTTTATCTGACCAGCTGGCATGATGTAAAATTTCTTAGTAACACTGGTATATGCCATTTGGATTAATTTGGGAATCAGGTATAGTCACATTGTTCATGCCTGCAGGCTTATTGTTTAAGACTTGATCATAATTTGTACTTCCATAATACTTCCCATGAGGGATCTCAAAGCACCTAGACTTTTAAGGCCGTTCCTAGAGCTCAGATGCTGGTGCTGTTATAAAGTGGGAGTAGAGCTGAGTTGGCAGAGTCTTAGAGGTCAGGGCTCACTTTGTAAATCTGTCAGCCATGTTTTTTCCAGCAACCACATAAGGGCAAAATTTGAAAAGTAAGAGGTCATAGTCCAACTTTTTGCCCTCTCTCAGGTTAGTTAATTCCTCATTCCTACCATTTACTGACACTTTTTGGAGGTCAACCGTTCTGGTCTGAGGATAATAAAATCCACTGTCTGACAGGATAGATTTCTTTTTCCTCCTTTGTTGTTGTTCCCAATGCTTCTCTACCCCAGTTAGCCTTTGTTAATCAGCTACCAGCATCAGATGTCTAGTATATGTCATTTTTTTTCTCTTCTTCCAGTTTGCACTGAGACTATCTAAACCAGGGGTAGGCAATGTTTTTTTGGCCAGAGTGCTGAAAAAAACCACAATGTCTACCTTGGAAGATGCCGGAGTGCCAATATGCCAGAGCCCGGAGCAGCTGTTTGCAGCCTCCCAGTTGCAGCTGGCCCACGGAGCCCAGTCTGCTTGCAGCCTCCAAGCTGCCTTCTGGGAGCAGCCTGGGCTCTGTGGCTGGCAGCAGCTGCTTAGAACCCGGGCTGGGAGTGGTGTGCCAAGCAAAATGGCCTTGTGTGCCACGCTTGGCACGTGTGCCAGGGGTTGCTGACCCCTGATCTAAGCCTTGAGGGAAAATATTAGATTAGGAAGGGAGATTTATAGTTGATATCGGGAGTGTCTTTGTTTTGGCTATCTGAAAAAGGGTCTCATGCCTGACAAGTCAATGTCATGTCTTGTATTACCTTTGGAAATTGCCTCTCCCATATATCCGATGTCTTTCAGATGCAGAAATGCCATTGTGCCTAGGGAGTTCTTAAATGGGAAGTTAGCGTTTTGTGTCCTTGCATTGTACAAGGCACATTGCTGTTTGAGAACTCTTTCATGACCATTTGTTGTGAAGTCCGTGTAAGCTCCTAAACTCAGGCTTGTTGTGTGAAATAGATCAAATTAAACTTGACTTCCACTCACCCCTTTCTCAATTTCATTTTAGGAGGATGACTTTGTGGCACGGGATGATTTTGATGATACTGATCAGCTGAGGATAGGAAATGATGGAATTTTCATGCTAACTTTCTTCAGTAAGTACCTGATGGAGTCTTGGCCATATTCTCAATGAAAGGTCCTGTATAGCAAAAATATATTAACACTTCCATTTTCATAGCTACAGGAAAAACTAGATATGCTCGTAAGAGGTTCTAGGATGGGGGAAGGGATGTGAAGGATTTCTCATCCTCCCAAGAGAGAAATTAGGCACATTAAGCTCTCTCCAGGTTGGTCCAGGGTTTCATTGCAAATCCAAGCTTTCCCTTTTCTTTTTCCCTTTGAACTTGATTTTCTTTTGCTCCCTATTAAACTTATTCATGTATTGTGAGGAGCTGTTCATCTTTATGAGGTGGAGGCATATCTCTTCATTTTTCATTATCATCTTTATCATACAAGCCTTTGTCATGTATAACCATTTTAATAAAAGCTGAAAATTTTAGCTACAGAATAATAACAGTAAAAGGGATGCTGGCCAAGTATTTTTGCTCTGTGCTGTGCCATGTGCCTGCTAAATTTCGATTTTTCTTCTCCCCTGTAAGTAGCTGTGTAAGACATCACTCCTAACCCTATCTGATTTAATGACCAGGATTCCTCCTGCTGTTCATCCACTTATGCTGCTGAGCAAGCTATTGAAAGAGCTCCAAAGACCCTCCCTGCCTTTACCTAAAATCAATTATTTATTTATATATTTATTGCTGAGGTTGCATATGGGCTTGCCTTATTTAAAGAGATATGTATATAAAATGAACCCTTGCTTTCAGTTTGAAATACTACACATTTAGAATTTAGCCAGTGGTGGGTTAACATTAAACAAACTAGCTCCTTCTAAAATGTAAAAAATGTAACATAGCTAAACTGTCTTACCCTAGAAGGAACTTAAGCTAAGTTTAAAAGGGAAAATGGGGGACTGAGGGAAGAGAATGTGTGGAGATCAGCTATTAAATCTTCTGCTGTTAAAGATTTGTGAAGAAATCCTGATGGGGGCAGGGAGGACAGAGAGGGAGGGGGAGAGAGAGAGAGAGAGAGAACCAACTCTTCATTATTGTGCAACACATTGTTTGGAGAAATACTATGCGCTTGGGACTAGAGTTCAATGTTAGCAGCTTTTTAAAGGAATAAAACTTTATTTTAAGGTTATTAACGTAAAATATAAGAGACTTTGACCATGGCTTTACCTTTTGCTTTTTCAGTGGCATTCCTCTTCAACTGGATTGGCTTTTTCCTGTCTTTCTGTTTGACCACTTCAGCTGCAGGACGATATGGGGCCATTTCAGGGTTTGGGCTCTCTCTCATTAAGTGGATCCTTATTGTCAGGGTAAGTTAGACAGTGGAAAAAAATGTTCAGGCATGTACCTAAGTACTTAGTGTATTGGTACATTACTTAATAATGGCTCATCTCCATTCACAATGAGGTAGCTTATTCATTAAGGGCAAAATTTTTCCATCCTTTGTAAAGCTGGAGTGATTGGGTTTTGTTCTAGGTATGAAGCAGGGGTTGAGGAATGATTGCATCATATCCTAGCCCAACCCTTGGGGTGGGGGGAGGGCATGTATCTGTGACCACCTCTCTTCTCCCCCAGCAGCCAGTAGGTTGTGAGAGCAGCAGCAGCCTCTCGCTTCCTACCTAAGGTTCTGGGGCTACTGCATGCATGATGTATCAGCTTCCTCAGGGCCTCCTTCCCCCTTTTTACTTACTTTGTTAGCCTTATCTCAAACCATAAACATCCTGCTGTAGAACAAATAGGAGTCTGCCATGAGAAGGGGAGGTAGAGCTTCCCAATGTGGCAGTTGTTACAGTTCATGCTTGTGTTGTGGCACTGTCCTGTTATGCAGTCAGATACTGGGATTAACCTTGTTGGTAGATTAGTCTCATTTATCACAGATATGTTACTGACAATTCCCAACCTTGTAAACACATCCTTCTCCTATTAGAAAAAAGTAGCTTGTGCAAAATATGACTATACAGCAAGCGGTGTTTATTCAGAAAGACCCCACCTACACAAAATGCTTCTGACAAACATAACATAGGCCTTAGTGTCAGTTTAGTGGCAGTTCTCTGTGTATGTGGCACCGTAACTTTTCAGAACAGTCTTTGAGGATTTCCTAAACGTACAGAAGTGTTCTAGGCATCAGTGGATAGAGCCCTATTCATTTTAGGAAAATTGGAAAATCCAGAAGGCCTGACTTTCACTTAGTCAGGCCCACTGAACAACCATTTCTTGCTACAGACAGAATGAGCTCTCTGATGCCCTCTGCTGCTCTTTCCATGTTTTGTACACAGCAGTTTACTAGAGGAATGCAAGTTTCTTTGCTCATGTAAACTAAGTTGTGAGGTGCAGTTGAAAAAAGAGACCTGGTTGTGCAGGCTGGCTGGTACTGAGGACTCAGCTGGTCCTGTAACTCAACCTACATAAGTAATAAAGCGTGTGACCCTCTACTTTTTTGTAGCGAGAAAATAATCTTGAAAATAACATAGCCAAGAAAGTTGCATACAGTGTTGGAATGATGTTTATGTAATGGTCCAGGAAATGTGAGAGGCAAGGATTTTGGTGTGTGTTATCTTTTATTGGACCAACTGCCTGGTTGGGATAGACTTAGATAAGCTTCAGGTTCCTGATGAAGAAGAATGAATTGCATTCGAAAGCTTGTCTAGTAGTATCCCAACCAGGCATCTGGTCCAGTTAAAGCTTTCACACACACAAATCATTGCTTCACACATAAGAGAATTATAGGCCAAAAGAAATAGGTAATGGTAATCCTGTATTTTTTCTGAACATGTATAACCCATTTTTGCCTTAGCAAAATACGTCTTGTGTGGAGCCTGTGAGATGCTGATGTGTTGAGAAAAATGGCACGTAGACATGCACAAGGAGCCTATTTTATAAAACCCAAATAAATTAAAGACTTACCAGTATATCAGTAGAAGCAAAGGGATTCGGTGTAAGGCTGTCACTTCATCCTTAATCTGCTTGTGCTAGGAGTGAGGTATTGCCAATAGGGTATTTAATTAACTTGCTCCATTGTACAACACTTAGATTTTTCAGGCATCTTTGTAACAGTGGTCCTAAATGCTGCTTACTGGAATATGAAAAGGAAGTGATAAGGACAGTCAGCCTTAACTGGGAATTTGATTAATATTGAGTTTATCATTCGCATGATACAAACTTTAAAAAAAATGGAAAAAGATCAAATTAAATTTACTACTGACACAGTAATGAAATTTGATGCTATAATAAAGTCAGTGCCAAGGACATGTCTTATTTAATAGGAAGCAATTTTCCCAGTTGGAGATCTTCCTGTCTGAGTATTCTTTTTACTTTACTTCATGGCCTTACTTCAACCTCATTGGTTTTGTTTATTGTTTGCAAAATTTGCAGAGGCTGATAATCAGCAAAAGAGTGGAAAGGTCTGTTGTTCAGTAGTGTCATCCCTTACAAGATTGTTTTAGGATTGGTGGAGATGGGTGCCAGACAGAGATCTGCTTGCTTCTCCATTGTCAGAGCTGTTGGTTTGGCCATGAGCATAATAAAGGGGAGGGGTGATTGGGGCACCAGGCCCAGATGTTGACCCTGTGGGGGGCGCAGGAGGTGCAAAAATAGAAGCAGCTACACTGCTGCCACCCAGGACATTCAAGCATCCAGTTGTGCCTTTGGATTTGGCATTTGTGAGGAAGGGCTGTAAAATGAAAACACTTCACTTCAGCTCATTCCTGGAACAGTGTTTACATCCCATTTCTTAGGCAAATCTTACAAATCCCACTTATTCTTCTCCATAAAGGCCATAATCTAGGTACCCACAGATATCAGTAGAACTAGGATTGACCCAGAAAGCATCAAGTACTTTTAATTTTTTTTTCCTTTTGTAGTTCTCCACCTATTTCCCTGGTTACTTTGATGGTCAGTACTGGCTTTGGTGGGTTTTCCTTGTGCTAGGTAAGTTCTTATAATGTTCTACATTTAAGCAAAATGTGATTCCCCCCAAGCTGGATATTACTTTACTGGTTGTTAAAAAATGCCTAGCAGAATGTTACCTTTTATAACTAATTTCATTCTGGTAGTGAAAATTTTCTGGGTTGGTGCATGTGAGCATCTACATTCTTCTGTTGCCTTCAAGAAGGTAAGTGTGGGGAAGAATACCTCTACAAAGTAAAAAAAAGTATTAAAGATCAGCAGAGCTGCCTGAAATTGATCTAACAACTGCCAGATGTCAGTCTGTACTACAGCTTACAGGAGAAACTCTTCAAGTGACTTAAAAGCAAGAAATATAGGTTATTGAACCAATCACATCTGGAGTCATAGTCTTGGGACCATCATAAGGACCTGTGGGGGAGGACCTTTTAGATGCGTTAACCCTCTAAAGATGACTAACTTTGCAGCACTGAAATATCTGTCAGCTGAGTATCAATCAGAAATCCATTTCAAAGTGTCCATCTGTTAACACTTTTTTTAAACAAGCCTCTAGAGGTGTTAACAAACTGAGCAGTTTTGTTCTTTAACTCTGTGGCTAATCTTTCCCTATACTTACATGATGGGATAAAATGATAGTACAGGCAGTTCTCAGACTTAGGACACAATTGGTTCCTGAAAACAGGGTCTTAAGTCGAAACATTGTAACTCGGAACCAATTTTCTCATAAGAAACAATGTTATAAATGGGGGATTGGTTCCTGAACCAAGGCCCAATACCCTATTTTCACTAAAAATACCCCAGAATCTTGTACTCGATCAATTATAGATGAGTAATATAGCTACATTAATGTATTTATATTGTAAATAGCAATCATATTGATTTGGAAGGACTTCTTTGAGGTGACTTTGCCTGACTTTTTGAAAGGCTTTTGGTTGGACTATTTGAAGGGTTCTTGGCTGGAGTCTTCTCAGGAGTCTTGGCTGCAGGTTTTTCTGGACTTGTGTCTGCTTTCTTAAAGTGTCCAAGGAAGTTTGGACAGATGTTCTCCAGGGAGATGAGCGACGCAGCGAACTTGTTCCCTGGTGTGGCATCGCATTGGATCAAGCATTGTAAAGTCGAAACAGATGTCATAAAATTGAAACAGGGTGTCAATTTATAAACCGTGCGAAATGTTGTAAGTCAGGGACTGCCTGTACAGTTAAACTTCTACAAGTGACTGTCTTAGCCTCCCAGTGTCTCAAGAGACCACCCAAAAGAACCGCCATATGTATGCAGCACAATTCTGCCCCACCTTTTTGCACAGCTATTTAGCAGCTGATTTTCCTTGGCCTTTAAAGTGTTTACCCAAGACAAATTTTCCTGAATTCTTGGGGTGTATGTGCTGCCATCTAGTGGAAATGTCATTTGTTGCATGCAAAGGAGGTAAAGCAATATTACTTAGAACCACATGTGTTTTCATCAGATGGTCTCAAGAACTTTAGAAACCTCACTAGACTAACTCCTGAACAGAAGCAGAAAAAAAATCTAATTCTAATGACATGGGAAGTCATTAAATCATATAAAAAATGTAGTGGCATTTCCTGTTGAACAAATAAGTAATATTGTGGGTTTTTCTTTCTTTCACATACCAGAAATCTGACTTTAAAGTAATTTGGGTACAAACCTTTGTGTTTCTTTTCTGAAAGATGCATACGGTTGAAAATCCTATGTCATTGTTTTTAGCAAAGACACATAATGCCTCTTTATTAGGAACCTAGGGGCTGGTATGGGTTTCTCAGGCCATTGAGCTGAGTCCTTAATAAACATTTATTGAATGATGATTGTCTTTGTTTGCCAGGAGGCTGACAGAATGTCCACTTAGCCCCTCTCACATACCACAACCTCAAACCACTTGATTTTAAAACTTCAAAATACTGCATTGCCATAGGAAGAAAGTAGGAAAAAAACAGTGCCTTGTACAGAAATCACTGTACAGTGCCTTGTACAATGATACTAGTACTTCTCTGTCTGTACTGGAAGTATACCGTAGAATTGCCTTGGCCTTTTTCAGGGCTGTATTATGCTGGCATCTTGTGATAATTCTTTAATTGGCCGGTATACCTGGGTCCTTCTCTTCCTCAATCCCCTACAATCTATGAGGCTCTGGGATCTCTGGCCCTGGATCCTCCTGGACATTTCTATTCAGCAAATGCTCAATAGCAGGGTTCCTGATTATAACATTTTAATCTAACACCCATATTTTTAAGGTAATCCATACAGCATAATTCTAAAACCAGAACATAGTACATATTTCTTATATAGCATTTTTCATTTGTAGAACTTACTTCATATTTTTATGTATGTTTAATGTTTCTGCTTGTTTTGTACATGTTTCAGCTGGTACCAAATATTTAGTGGCATAATTAAAAACTTTCAAAATACATAACCCAGTTTCATAAAAAATATTATGGAATTATCTTTTCTAGATTGACTTGATTAAAAAAAATATGTCCTCATCAAGAGTTAACATTTCTTTAGCTGACTTCTGGATGTTTCGAAGTTTTTAAAATTACATTTTTCTAGCAGTATTAGTAATAACAGTAGCAGTAATTTTGGAAATTACATAGATTTAGTTTAATTGAACAAAAACGTTTTTTCCTTTTAGGCTTTCTGCTGTTTCTCAGAGGATTTATTAATTATGCAAAGGTTCGGAAGATGCCAGATACATTTTCTACTCTTCCAAGGACCAGAGTTCTCTTTATTTACTAAAGGTAAATCTTTCCCCCCCTCTTTATCAGGCAGCTTCTTCAGGGAAGGTATTTTCTGCTGCAATTTCATAGAATAAGGAAGTGGGGGATAGTTTACTATTTGTGTTTTGCATACAGTACATGCTTCTAGGTCTAGCTTCCTTGTAGCAGCAGAGCAAGTATCCTGTTTGACATACCATGAAAAATCAAATATCTGTTTCAGGGTTTAATATAGAGAATTTTAGAGTCTTGTAAATCCAGGATTTGGAATGCTTGAGCAGATCCCATTGCTTGGTTTCCTTGTGTACCCTGAAGATTATCATTTAACTAGTACTTTTGTGAAACATGTGGCATATCCTCAACATCAGTTAAGGTCACAGACGTAGCCAAAGCAAAGGTATGTACCAGTGTCTTTGGCTTATGTCCCAGAAACAGTAATTTGTCTGGATTTTCTATATTGCTCAAATTTTCTGCCAAGTTTTGGGAGAAACTTGACCCACACATTCTCCCTTTTCTTGGAAATCGCTCCTGCATGCCTGTAACATATTGTAATACCCTGAGAACTTAAGGTCTTTCTTTAAGGTGCAAAATTCCCCTGCTTTTGGGCTGCACATGAACAAGCTGCCTTTTTCTTGCCTTTTTTTTGAAGTTTTTGTGGGACTTCAACGAAGGAAACTTAAGTGGCTGCCTCTTTCTAGTACATTTCCTCCTCCTAATAGATAATGGTTTGAATTAACTTTTCCTCTATGAGGGGAAGGACATATCTGTAAGCATGAGGTTTCTTTGCAGCTTGAGTGGTATGTGATAAGAGATCCTGGCTTTCTCTGATAAAAATCTAGAATTCTCTGATTAAGAACCCCAAAATCTCTCACTCCTCACCCATAGTCCCCTGCCTCTCCCAGCCCTGCCAGAGGGGTTCACCAGCTTCCAGGGCTATGGGACAAGGCAGCTGCATCCTGCCCGCTTCCTGCTCTGCAGGCGCCAGCTGCAGCCGGCTAGCAGTGCCTGAGCCTGGGCTGCCGGACATGGGAGG
Organism: Alligator sinensis; assembly: GCF_000455745.1. Classification (NCBI taxonomy): domain Eukaryota; kingdom Metazoa; phylum Chordata; order Crocodylia; family Alligatoridae; genus Alligator; species Alligator sinensis. The sequence goes on along the minus strand of NW_005842067.1, from coordinate 1,306,031 downwards.
TGGTAGCTGCTGCAGCCAGAGCAGAGGTAAGAGTGCAAACACCCAGCCTACCCCCAAACCTGGCTGGAGGGAGGAGGTGGCCTCCCCACCCTGCTGCCTTCCTCCTGGGAGCCTCCACAGCTCATCAGGTAGGACCTGGTGCACAATGGCAGAGTGGAGTGGAGAGGTTCAGTGCTGCTGCTGCCAGGACCCCCATGCCAGCTAAGCTGCCATGGCGAGACCCCCCATGCCCACCCGGCGGCAGCAGGGGTGGTGGCAGCAGCACAGAGTTGGTGGCCGGGCAGGGGGCATCTCAGTTCGGCAGTGTGGCTGGTGCATAGCTTGCGGTGGTAGTGGTGACAGCACTGAACCTCCTTGCTCTGCTCTGCCCTCCCATGCAAGGTCCTGCCCACTGGACTGCGGAGGCGGCTCTTGCCTGGTGCCAGTCCAGCCATGCTGCCGCCCCATGCTCCACTGTCTGTGCAGGTTCTCCCACTCCATGCCCATCCTACACATCACCAATAGGTATGCCTGGACAGTTCGCAAGTCCTGGCCCTCCAACCCCCACCCTGTCCCATAGACTTATCTTTATCCACCTATGGGGGCTGCTCCCACCATGCAGCCTGGCTGTATTTCCAGGCATATGTGTGTGCATGCACACACACATGCAGCACCCCCTACCTCCAGTTGCCCTCCCCTGCTCCCTCAGCCCTGAGCAGCCCCTTAAAGGCTGGGACTATGCCAGCCTGCAAGGGGAAACCCATGGGGGGAACATCCAGATTTTCCATGTTTTTACATGGGAAACAGAATATCTGGATCCCCTGGTGATGATCCCTTTAAAGTATTAGCACAAAGCTAGATTTCCTTAGGACAGGCCTGGAGCAGTCATAGTTGGGGCAGGAGCAAAACAAAATTTGCAGTCAGTTGTTAGATTTAGCCCGCTAAACCAAGACTTGCTTTCCTGTCCCATTTTCCTTTTGCTAGGAATGGCAAAGTAGTTCTACTTTGTTTTCAGTAGCTAATGAGATACCTAGTTAAAAGAGAGATGCAAAGAGTAAAGGCTGTACTTTTAATTAAGAACATTAAAAATGTAATAAAGAACTTTAACTTGAAAGCTGTCATGGCTTTAGGGTTGTATTCAAGGGGAATTTACATGACCATGGTAGAAAAGTCAATCTGCAAAAAGCAAAAAAAAAAGAATTTCTATACTGTAATTTTTGATTTGTCCTCTTCCCAGTGTAGCATCTGAAATTCACAGAGAGTTACAGAAGGGCTTGCTGCTATCAGCTGAAGAGCTACATAGATGAAATGTGACCAGTAAAGACTTCTATACTTACAGCAACTTGTGTTCTGTTCTTCTTCCTGAACAAATTAGTTGTTTCTTTCCTAAAAGTAACTCCTCATTTCTTATGGGAACTACTTGATTCCTTGGTTGTACAAGATTTAAGACCCGAATACTGAAATGAGAGTTTTGATTACATAGGGGTTTTTTTGGCTGCATTGATTTTTTTGGGTGCCCCACTAGAGACTTTTTAGAGGGCCTTGCTTTTTCAAAATGTGACTATTTAGCACTTTCAGAAAAGTCAGGTCTTTCAAAAATGTCTCAATTTGGACAGCTAAAACCACTAGTCATTTACAACAACTAAGGCTTTGACACTTCCTTGTGCCCTAAAGCATTCTGTCATCAAATAAACTCATGATATTGGGTTGCGAGGCTTGTGTTAAACTTTTGTCTTTTTGGCTTACTTGTCTTGATTTTTTTTTTTTTTTAAATTTAAAAAGCACCTATGCAAAAACTCTAGGATACATGATGTTACTTGTAGAACAGTGTAATTAACAGTAATAGTTAATTGCTCTTCACCCAGTAAAAATAGCAGGAAATAATACACAGGTTACACACACGTTCATCTGATAATTTTAGCAATAGAGAAACTGTTTCCATGCTTTTTCCTCTCCCCAGACCTCCTTCATTGTTCTCCAAAATGTTCTCTTAAGGATGGGCTAGAGCTGGCTTGCCCTCAGTGGTAGTAGTCAGTCTGGGAGGCAGCTCTGCTGACTGCATTGTATACTTCTATGAATTATTATAGCATACATGTAATCAGTTCCAGGTAGAAATGGAAACCGACTCTTTCTGCTGTGTTGGAAAAAGCAAGGAATTCTTTGGCCTTCCCTGAAATACCTACCTTAGGATTGAGCCTCATTCCATTCCTTCTTTTCTTTTTCCCATGCTTTGCAATGAATACCTATATGGCACTGAGCTCTCTGCGTGTCCATGCATGTCTGATTGGAAAAGGTGACTTTTTGAAACAGATGTCAGATCTGCAGTTGTCTGTGTCACTTTCTTCACTTTCTGAAATTGCTCATGTTAATTATATATGATCTACTTTCATTTGAGTCGATTGCTGTGAGAAATACTGACCATCGACTAAAAGAAAATGTTACTTATTAGACTTCTCTTGAAAGTCCACTTCCCCCACATTATGGGAACCAGACATCCTCTATGTTTCTTTTCTTAATTAGCAGTTCCTTTTAGAATTACATTATTTAAACTTGATGTTGGGATCTTCTGCAAACATGTGTGTACTAATTGATATTACAAAAAGAGGGAATGAGGAGAAACTAAAAGAAAAAATGAATTGAAAAGCTTGGCTCAAACTTCCAGAACAGACGCATCAAATATCATCATACAGAAGTTCAAGTGAACAAGTATGTGGACTTTAAAAGCTGGCATGTTCTGAGGGGTGCCTTGAGTCTAAAACAGTTTAGAACCACTGCTTAAAAAGAATAAATGAGTAGACTTATTCTTGCAGAAAATCCTCTTCATTTTAGGGGGGCACTGGAAGTGTACAGCACACTTGGAAACTTGTCACTATTATGCTGGTGTTTTGGGTTTTTTTGGTTTAAAAGGAGGTGTGGAATAGGGGAATGCTTTATAAAAAGCCAAAAGTAGTTCGTGATTAAATTAACCTAGCTCAAAGCTTGGGCATTTGCTACTTAAATGGTTGACGTTATCACTGCTGGAAATCATCCTTGTATGCAATGGCATGAAATTGGCTGAGTAAAGCAGTGTCTAAGCAGAAATCATTAGCCATGTGGTAAGTGCACTAGTTTTATACTGTCACGGATGTAAAACTTTCCAGCCAGTGTTAGCAAGATGAAGAGTTTCAGAAGGTTGGCTTTTTCCATGTTCTCTACATTTGAGCTTGGAAGAGCTTTCTGTTCTGTTTTTGCGCAGTGGTATCCTGTTTTCTGACTAGGGCTTCTGGGAGCTAAGATGATAAAAGTGAGGATAGGGATGAGTACAGGGAACACCAAGCATTGTATTCAAATTCTGCTCCATTTTTCAAGTGCAAATAGTTTAACTCCAGTTACTTGACTGCCATTATTGTGGATTTATGCCAGCATAAGTGAGAACAGACTCTGGCCCATTGTTCTATATTTTTCTGTTGCTTAATGTTCCAAAGGGGTATGAACTCTTTAAATTTATAAATGTGCATAAAAATACTGTGTAATTGTGCCATTGCTGTAATTGCATAACTAATGCTGAAATGCATTTCGTATGTCTTCAGACATCCTGCACTTTTTTGTGAGTTACATCCTTCTCTAATCTAAAATAGCAGTCTAACTATAGTTTCAATATTCAATATCCTTCTCTGACAGATGTTTTCTGGCAAATATCTTCCTGCATTAAGATGAGTTCTCCCGCAAGAATAACAGAACACCTGCAGGAAGTGAATCAAGACTCCGAACACAGAAGAAAAAATAATCATCTGCTTTAAAATAAACAAATAAAAGTACTGTTGAAAAAGAAAAGCATTTCTTTCTATTTGTTTCTAGGTGTAAAATTTTAATAATTAATGCAGAATTCTGTAATCATTGAATCATTAGTGGCTAATGTTTGAAAAAGCTATTGCAATCAAGTCTGTGATGTGCTAATAAAGCCTTATAGTATTTGTAGTCATTTGAATAGCATGAACCATGCCCCCGTAGTCAGTAGGGGGCAGTCTTGGTTTATTTCATTCTCCATCTTAAAAAATGAATTCAGAATCAGATATTTTAGTGTATAATATGTATAATGCTGACTGTTTTGAAGGGGTGTTCTCAAAAGTTTGGAAGATGGTTTTATTATGACTGCATTTCTGCACATAATACCTATCTGCTGTTTAAATTGAAAGTAACCTGTTCTGTCTATGCCTGAAAGTAAAGGCAGCATATACAATACAGATTCTTAAGGCATGATTAATATGAAAGAATATTATTTTGAAGGTGGCACAAGTATTAATTGGGGAGGGGGGCGTAATACTCTTTATTTGATCCCTTGGGGTATATTACTTTCATACTGCATACACTTGGGACTATATCAGGATTTTCACAGTGCACATTGGTAATGTAAAGCTCAAAGATAACAATGCAACTTTGTATAAAAAAATAAAAGACATCTGACCTTGCAAAACAAAGGTTCTCTCCTCTCTCCTCTCTTCTTCTCTCTTCTCTCAGTTGGCTTGGGACTTTTGAGATGATCCCTAACATACCTGTAATTTTTGCTTTTATAATTTGTGTTAGCAGAAACTATGATGCATTATAAGTGTAGATTTAATGTGCACTTTTGTGCTTTCAGCCAAGTGGTAATTCACCTTGGAGTTTTACTATGTTAAAACTGTAAATACAGCAGAACATTAATAAATGTCACTTATGTAGCAAATGTTGTAGATCAGTGTTTAATTTAGAATGTAAACTTAATTAGCATAGGGAAATTGATTATACAGGCAGCCTGTTTAATGTCTTGCAGACTGATTTGTTACAAGTGGATATTTGAAATTTTCTGTAAAAGAAAGTTTTATGCAAATCTCATCTGTTCTTCAGTTCAAGGTGTTTTTCTCTTATTATATAACCCATTATCAAGTCCTTCAGGCAGTGACCAGTTTAACCAATATTTCTGGCAGTTTAGAAATAAGTGATTATGTGAACAATCTTAAATTGTTTGGTTAGTTTTGAATGTATAACCTCTTTATCTGTTTGCAAAATGATTTATTCATAATCTTGGTGCGCAGCCGAACTTCAAAACTGTACAGGCTTGACAAATAAGCAGTTGGACTGACAAATATCTATGGAGGTTACATACAGACTTCCTTTTTAAATAGGAATAGGAGTACACGGGGAAAATTATTAGGTTTATCCTGTAAAGCAAAATCTGTAACATTGGAGAACTCTAAATCACATTTGCCCAAACTTGGTAGATTAGCCTTATGTTTATTCTCTTGGCATTTGGACCTTATTTGGTCTTGTGCAGTCAGACTACTGGAATATTTGGCATTCCTATTTCTGTTTGGTGTCTTAAAGACTTATCAGATACCCACAGTCCAATTATTCTTCTCAAATAGCAATTTTGACTACTTTTTTCAAGGAATTTCATTATGTGGTAGGCAGAGGGATGTTCTGTAAAAATGGGTGAATTGTTTGGACTTTTTTTAAAACTAGGCAAGCCAACTTCTCCAAATTTCAAGCTCAAATGAGAAACAGTTTAGCTTTCATGACAGTTAAACCATTTCATACCACATAGAATCAGGTGATAATTTTCATTCACCAAATGCCTTTTGTTTTCCTAACCTACAGTTTGCCTACCGGGACTCTTCCTAATACTCTAAAGACCTGGACAGGTTCAAACAGCAGGCAGATTTTGTGGGAACCGGAATAAGCTTTACCAGTACAAGAAATCTATGCCAGTGTAATTGCCTGTACTAAAGGCTATATAAGGAATGGTATTTCTTTAAAAATTTGCACCCCTCTTTGAAATAATTATACTAGAACAAAAATTGTCGTTTTGATCAGAAATATGAAGCATCTTTCTCTCTCTTACAAAGATGCATTGAAAAAGAGGATGTTGTAGGAAGCCGTGTTTACAGTTGTCACCTGGCATAGAGTTGCAGTTTTTTCCAGAAAGGTGTCACATCCCCTCTTCCTGTGGTCATTTCCTGAGCTGTTTGAAAGAATCATGTCAGTGAGGTTCTGACAATGGTATTTGATCCGCCTGTTGAAGCTGAGTTACTTTAATTTGCAGAGAGCTGCTACCATTCTTAAAATGTCAGTTTGAAGTCGCAGTACAATTTAAATGACTCTGTAATCATTGTAAAAGTGGTGCATTTAATATCTCAGACTCTCTCTATGAAGACATCCATTTTGCCGTTTCCAGGAGAGGGATTAATATACATAAAGTTTTAGTATATTTTTCCCAAATACAACTACTTTAGTATTATTTTACCAATTTTGGAAGAGACTTTAAAATACCTTAGACATGACTTTTTTCCCCCAAGTTTTGGTGATGCTGGTAGGGATGCTCCTATAATTGAGACTGTGAATTTCAGTGATTGTAGGAATTAGGTCTTATTTTGTGAATCTTTTTAATTAGTCCTTCCATTAAAATGGATTCCAATGGCATCCAACTTTTAGAAACCTATTAAAACATGCAAAGTAAGAGTGTGAGTTTACTTGCACAAATGGTGGATGAAAGCTTGTGATTTCCAATAGGAGATTGCTCCTTATATCCAGTTTTTAATGTAATCTCATAGTGTGAAACTGCAGGCAACCTTTAATTGGAGCTGTTGAAGATTGCTTGAAAAAAATGTACATAATCTCTGTCTCAGTAAGAACTTCTTCAGCTTCGTGTCTGGTGCCTAAAATACTTTTTTTTTTGTCTTCCATGAAATTTTAATTATGAAATTCTTGAAATAAAAACCAGTGTGTGTCGTTTAGTACTGATGGGCCTCAGCCACAAAACGCCGATCCAGACTTCCCAAGTCTGAGGGTGTTGGTGTTTGGGAGTTTGGGCCAATCTCTACTGTTTAGTCTCTCAAGAGGTCTGACTTATTTCCTTGGCCCAGTATTCTGTCTGTTCCATTCAGGAACCAAACTGTTCTGCTTGAAGGTGAAACTGGGATTTTTATTTTGGGGGTTTCCAGGCCTTTCCTTATGGTTGTTGGTACTTTGCATTTATCCTAACACTTCATTCTAGGATTAAAATGACCAAGTGTTGCCCATGCCATGTTGCAGATTAAGAAACAGAGACTAGTATGTTTGAGGTTGCACAGTGAGTCTTTGGCAGAGATGGGATTAGATTCAGGATTTCCTGGCTCAGTTCTCTGTTCTGACCAAAAGATTATTTCACTGCACATCTTTAATAAAGTAATAGGTTTAATATTTACATCATGAGCCTTTATACAGAAAGACCAGGCAATGCTGAAGAAGAGTAATTCCTGTTTGGTCCAAATATTAGAAATGTTTGTATGATTCACTGTTTCCTTTGCAACCATTTACAAGCTCTGCTTGGGGTTTTCTTTTTCCAGCTATTTTAGAAAATTGTTCCTTGATGTCTTATTTCCGGTTTCCCATGAGGAAAGGAAAAGCAGGGGATGAGGGGTGAGAGAGAGAACACCATGTGTTGGAGGAAATTAAATCTGTCTACAAAGAATGGAGGACTGTCATGGGAGAGACTGTATGAAATCTGTCCCTGTGTCCTTTCATCCTATTCTAATAGGAGTTCAGCTTCACATGAAAAGGTTGGTGCTAATTGTCCATAGCTTTCGCATGAAATAAAGAGGATTAAAGCTGAGAAGTGAAACAAGTTCGTGAGAGACCTCCCAATTGCTTAAAAAGCTTGAAATTTTCTTTCCTCCTTTCAGCCCAGCTGAGTTTGTTTTTTAACAGTTATGTTTCCAAGAAGCGGTTGACAAATACTATTAGTTGTTTAAAAAAAAAGAAAAGAAAAAGCATAACATTTCATAGGTTTCTCTGCTTTCACCCAAAGGCCTCTCTACTTGCAAGATGTCTCAAAGTTGAATTCATTACATTTTGGCCACCATAATGCCAATGACTTTCACCTGTTTTTATTGGCTGCCTTCATGTAAATTATTCACTGCTTGAATTATCTTGGCCTATTTTATATCATGTAGCATGATCATTTAAGACCACCTTGGCACTGATTCTGTGAGGTGCCATGTGCCCTCGAGGTCAGTGGAATCTGAGGGCATGCAGGAGATGTATATCACAGATACAGGCCCATAACTTAGTTGGGAAAAGTTAAACAGCAGTTTAGTCTATGGTAGCTTAATGTGTCTAGCTCTTCTGTATTTTAGATCATATCTAGAGAGTATGTGGGCCTTGCTGCCATCTCATTACATCATGAAATAGGCTTTAATAACACCTAGTTGTTTTTTTATTGCTTCATATTTAGAGCACAGTACAGTTTAATTAGAGGGAAAGATAAACAAATGTGTTGCAGAAAATACATACAATAAGCCAAATCTAGTAGCAGTCAAATTAAAGCGCCTTTTTAAAAACTCCTTGAATACGATGTATTTACAAGGCTGAGTTTTATTGGTGACACTTATTACTCATTATATAAAAACACTTAGCAATGTTGGGAACAGGAAAAGGTCATTAAGTTCATTCAGGGTAGTCTCTTCATAAAATACTGTTTTGAGTATGTTGACTGCTCAAGAAATGAACAGGACTGTTCTTCCTTTTAGTATTTGCTGCTTAGCAATTTACCAATATACACAAGTTCCCTTTGGCCTACCTCTGTTACAAAAATTGTGATAGAAACAGCTAATATTGCAGGTATTACTATATCAAAAATTTAAATTATATTTAGTAGTAGCAATGTGAGCACTAACAAACATGCCTGCCTTCTGCAAATACTCCATCACTGGGTTCAGTTTTTGTCATAAACTGCATAACTCATTCCTGGCAATACTGGTTTGTGCATTAATTTTGCATTCTCCATTATCCCCCTAGTAGAAGTCTCTATACTTTTCATCTCCTTTGACTTGTCTGGTTAATAAGATTATCTTAACCATAGCAGCTGTACATAGTAACAAATCAATGGTTTCTTGGTCCTTTTTTCAGAATGAGCAACAAATGTCAACTCTTCTCTTTTACCTAACAGGAAAGTAGGTGCAGGCTATAATTGTTTCTTACAACTTTATTACCTAATCCTCATGTTAAACTAGTTCTGTTGCTTTGAAATGACCAAGTCAAGCATGTTCTCTTTAGAGTAATAGGTTTAAGATGAAATTCTCAGGGTTGCTATTTTTGTTGGACTGTAGGAGGTACCTAAGTTTTTAGTTTGGAGCCAGAACTTGTTGCTTTTGCACAATTTTCTTAAGGTAATTACAATTTATGTCTGTTACTGTGTAGATTTAAAACATGTAGCAAGTGCAGATTGAAAGCTAGCTGTTTCATTTTCATTTGCATTTGGATATTTTAAAAAAACTGGTTTTTTGAGCATGTATTTTTCATCATTTTGTGTATGTGTATGTTAACTGTGGGTGCAAATTCATTATGCAAACAAAGTGTTAATCTCACTGTCTGATTATGTAGATAGAATTACATAGGTGGACAGCTGCATGTGCCTCAACATCTACTCTGTTTTAAAAACCACATTAGTGTCTTACAATATTCTCATGATTTAAAAGATATTAAAAATCATTTATAATAAATGTCTCCAAAAAACTTGCATAATAAGGAAGCAGTGGTTTTCCTTCCAATGCATACCCTTTTTTCATGTGGAAAATAATTGTATCCACTTTTACAGAACAAGAAGTACAACTGTATGAATTCTATTTTTGTATATTTCAGGAAAGATTAGTTATTACCAATTTAAGCAGGAATAAAACTTCTTTCAAGTTCTACTTGGAGTAGAGTTGTCCCCTCATCAGTATGTCCTATGATAAAAGAAAGTATACTTAAAAAAATGTACCAGGGCTATTTTACTCTTGTGAGTTTCATAAAAGTAGAAACTGAACAAAATTGGGGTAAACAGAATTCAGTGTTACGAAACATTTCTTCCTCCTTATTTATTACATCTGCTTCTACTGTAGGCTCTGGTCATATGTGGCTCTCTATGCTTCCTGAGATGCACTGTCTGTGTAGTCCGTGAAAGAGAAGGGTCTGCAGCAACTGTAGGATAGGTCACATAATTGGTAAGCAAATTAAAAAAATGGTAAGATGTTTGAACTTCCATGCTATAGTTGTCTTGCTGGTTCTTCATATATATATATATATATATATGTATATATATATATATTTATTTCACATCTGCTTCTGTTTTTGCTGCCTGATGTGAAATTACAGCCAGCTGGAAACAAAGAAATGCCTCCAGCCTCAAAATAACGTTTATAGTACTTGGGAAAGGATAATGGAAAAAAGGATACAGGAAATAATTAGGGCTTCTCCAGAGGACAGCAGTCATTTTCATATGTCCACTGGAGGCAAATACACAAAGATAATCCAGGTAATTGAAATCCTGGTCAAGCTTTATTGAGGCTGAGAACTATGCTTACCAAGAGGAAAATGCAAAGTCTCTTCAGGAGGATTTTACAACGTGGTTCTATTTGGAGTTCAGCTGTCCTTCAGCCCCCATTCTCGAGTCTCCTTTGTGAATGGAGATAGCTGGATAATCTGCCCAGTTCTGGCTCTGTCACTCCTTTCTCAAAACTAGTCCCCCAGTGGTAATCAGGAAGACCTCATAGGGCTGCCTTCTATGCTGGAAAAGAAGCCAGGTGGACTGGGGCAGACCATACAAACCTGTCCCATTTCCTGCAGAATTGAGAATGGGCAGAAGATGGTTAGTAAGAAGAACATCTCCTGCTGGGGTGGAGTCTTCAGTCTTAGTGCTGTGGTGACCTCTACATGTGCAAGCACAAGCTGGGATAATGGACACAATGGCGTAGTCTGCTTTTGCTGAGCACGAAGCTGGACAGTATGAACACCCCCCCCGGCTCTGGTAACTGTAGATGCACAAAAGCGCTTTTGTTTGTCAGGCTCTATCGATGTTTAAATAGACCTGGAGGAAGTACAAGCACACGGTATCAGTGCCTTATCTCAGACCATGTTTATTCGCACATATTCATCAGTCACATGAGTTTACCTTCCTACGCCACTGCAAAGTTTGAAATTTCAAATGTGTCCCGGGGATGTGGCTTCAGTGCTGCTGGAGTCAATGTCTGTCATGCAGCCAGGGGAGCAAGGTTGGTTTACTTAATTACACAGCTGTGGTATTTTTGAGAACATGCTTATAGTCACTGGAGACTAATTAGCTCAAATGGTCAATGTGGGAAGGTGCACAAAGAAAATAAGATGACTGCCTGGGACTGCACTTGTAATGAGTGTTAACTGCCCACAAATCATGTCTGTAGCATGGAGTTGCTCTTTCATGGCACTCTGTTGAGCTTGGACTTTGGCATAGCTAGAATCCCTATGGGACATGGAGCATTTCTTTAGCTAGTCTGGCATTCAACTCCACAGCTGTAATCTCTCAGGTTTAATAGGAAGTTCCTTAAAGCACTAGGGTATGACAGACGTGTGCATGGAAATCATGAATTTCACTGTTCAGATCTACCATTTAATGAGCATTCAGATGGCATTGAGTAAACTCAGTCCTGTCCCAATATACTTTAACTTAGTGTAAAACTATGGGGGTATTTGGGACTGATCTCTGGTGGTTTCAGAGCCTTGGTAAGGCATGTGGATGGGACTGTTTTGGGCTGTCTTGGGACATTCCATTCTCAAAGATTCAAACTCAGGGATTGGTACAGTTCTTACCTGTGTCTAACAACACTGCATCATGTGTAAGTCTCTAACATGTTGGCAGGTGACAGAAGTTCTCTCCAAGCTGTTCCTACAGCTTGGGGTTCTGTGAACCCAAATTCTGATCTCGCTGCTTCCTTCTACTACCCTATTCCTGACAACAGATAATTAACTGATTAATAACTTGTGGACCAGTCAAGTGGACTAACCCATCATCATAGTTCAAATGGTGTGAAGGGCAGAGAACAAGCAATTGATACAGACCCTGACAAGTACATTTAGATTTTCAAGTATATGATGTAATATGTGACACGGTGGGAATTACACAGGGTGGGAACATAACACTTCAAAAACACTTTTTATTTCTTAGGCTATAGAGGTCCCTTTATGCCTTTTCTCTATCTCAGGTAGGTATAGAGCACCAATCCCTATGGTATCTCGGTGTCAAGAGAGAGAAGTCAATGAGATACTAGCCTTTTCAAAGCAAGGTGTGTTCATGATAGTAAATTCTGTTGCTTTATATGAATTGCTATAATACTTGGACTGTGTTAACAATTACCTAACCATGGCATTGAGGGAGCCACTGCTGATAATGGACAGCACAGCTCTGAAGGGAGGGGAGAAGCATTAGCAATTCTAATCATATGGGATTGTCCTATCATTAGGAGCTTGTGGGAATACATATTCCATTGCTATCCCACCATTTGTAGGTGCTTGGGTTATTTTCTCAAGGGATCTCAAATCTGTAGACTTTCTTAACCATTATTTACTTTGTGCTGTTTGAACTGCACTATGAATGATCTGTTCTCACCTCCACAGGTAATCCTTACTCGCAGAAGCTGTCTCATTGATCCAGTGCAGCGTTGGTGCCTTCTTGTGATGTCATCTTTCACATTAGTCTGACTAATCTCCAGGATTGGATTAGTGTTACTGCTTCAGCGTAGGAGACCCCACATCTCTGACTAAGAGCGGATAGAGGCCAAGGATACATTACCCTGGAGAAACTTAGTCAGAATGCCTATTTTAAAGGTAGCCATGTAGCTGTCTTTCGGTATAGCCGGTTTAAGCTTATTATCATTTTCCCATACACTCATAAGCCATATACGTTAGCTAAACTTTGTGCCCTTTTAAAATTCCATATATTATGACTGAGGTAATGTTCTATTCTGAGTCTTGTTCTTTTCTATGATATTAAAGATGGGAAACATTTGGACTGATATAAAATTTTCACTTCATGAGGAAGTGATATCAAAGAAAGCAATACAGTGTTAAGAATGATGCTGTTACAGAGCAGGGATGAAATTATGCTCTGAGTGAGCATTGCAAATTTTGTCCCATCTGTGTGAAAAGTGCTTTCCTTACATTGAATGGAAATTAGTGGAGGGTCCTTTAATGGGGAACTGCTACATTTCTCTCTTCGTGATTGTCTTCTCTACTTCTGTTTAGGAATCCAAGGTCATCATAGCAAAAGAGCTATGGTACCAAATGTGGCATAAACTAATGCAGGACTGTCTTGATTGTAAAGGATGCTATATTTTAGCTTTGCCAAATGGCCTAGCTATGATTTTATCCTCTGGCCTTACCTGCTGGAGGGTCTGATGCAGTGCCCATTCAGGTTGGCAGGAAGATGGTTGAACTAATTGGGCAGTTGATTGGAGTGGCATTTCTAGAGCTAGCCAGTGCTCAATGGCACCTGACAGGTCACTGCAGTTAGCTGTGTGTGTCAAGGAGGAAGCAGCAGCATTTATTTTGCCCATGGTGGTAAAATAGTCAGTGCTGGCCCTGGGAACCAGCTCTAATTTAAGTAATGAAATCTCTTGTTTATGCTTGAGCACAGCTGGAGTTGTGTGGGATGGGGAGGGGGAAGCACCTCCAGTTTTACAGCGCCAGTTGGATGGGGCCTGGGAAGAGGAAGAGGGCCTCTGCTCTCCAGATGTGCTTGCTCTCGGTCTGCATGTGTTTCTCTGTGCGTCTCTCTAGTCAGGAAGTGAACTAATGAGGATATGTTTTGGAAACTGCGACTCTGCCCCACAATTGAGCTCTGAGAGCTCTGCTCCTTGTAATCCCCTGTATTGCAGCTCTATCATTAATCTAACTCTGGCCCCCTCTGTTTGTGCAGGCCCGGGAGGGATTAATTCTCAGCGTTACAACTCTTGCCTTCAGCTGGAAGGGAGCTGCTGACAAACCCACTTGATGTAATTTGCTGTATGACAGAGGGGGTGAGCTGGGATGAAGCACTCACCTGGTGACTAGCACCTCAGTGCCAGCTGCTCCTTCACCTCCTGGTCAGGTGAGCAAGTTTGGATCCCACAGGGAGAGATGCTGAGAAATCAGATAGAAGCCAGATAAAAGCAGAGAGGGCACCCCAACTTGTTCTCCCTGTAAATAACACCTCAGTGTCATGTCTGAAGAAGAGGGCAAGGATATCCTTGATACAACTTCCCCTTCAAAATCTCTTGAACTTGGGAGAAGTTGAGATCTTAGCTTGGTGAGGAAGCCCCCTTTCTTGTGAGTGTGTTTTTGCTATGTAAGATCATGACTGGTCCTGTGCCCCACTGAATATGCTACTATAAAGCCAAAAATTTGGCATTTCCCACAGGGTTGGTGGACTCTTATTGGTGGTGTCCAGCTGCAGTAGCAGCCCAGTGGGACAGCGGGCGATAGGGTCAAAGGAGTATAAATGTGGGTTACAACACCTTTGGCTGCCTTTACTCAGACTTGGGCTGATCACAGCTGGGTTAGACTGGATGCTCAAGTTCATACTTATATGGTTGAATTTGTTAGTATACTTCTTTCAATCTGTCTCATGCTCATTCTTGCTAACCTACCCTGTATTTAGCAGGCAAAGGCTATATTAACTGAACATCCCCTGAGTTTACAATAACACAATGCAGAGATAAAACATTCCTGTGTGTGCCGAAGATTTGGAGAATGATAAAAAGAAATGCATCTTGGACCAGCCCCTTTTCAGACCAAAGCAGCTAGAGATCTGTAATTAAAGACCCAGTGGCTGTAATCGGGAATGGGTTTAAACTCAAGGTCAAAATCCCTTCTGGCACTTCCTTTTCCTAATAACCATCAACAAAAATCAAACAAATCCAACTGGCTCCAGCCACTAATCTGTAACAAGCAAAGGTCACAGGAGTGATAAGAAAGTAGAGAGACCACAAACAGCATTGCTTAAAAACATATGTTTGAATGTGTTAGAAAGTGAATCCCGGGACAGCAGTGAGCAACTGCTGCAATTGGACTTGAGTGCAGTGTTACTGACAATCCTGCTGTCAGCAGCAAATTGGGGAGGGTTTAATGCCAAACCTATTGTATGGGGACAGCATGTGACAGGAAACACGTTCTATTACAATGTAAATGTGTCTGAATTTGAGATTCCTTTGGGCTGAGTAATGCAGGGACAGAGAAGAATTTCATTGTTTAATGCAGGGTCGGAGAGTTGTAGCTGTAATGGTGCAGGCAGCATGGGAGAAGCAAGGGGGTTTTAGCAGTGTCCTTTATTGGTTTGACTGTAGTTGGGAGAGGTGTTAGATGAGCTTTCAGGTACACGGTGCCTTTCTTCTGGTGCCCAAAAAGCTTCTTTGACACCTCTCCCAAGTACACAGTTGGCCCAATAAAAGGATGTTGCCAAAACCCCCTTATTACTTGTATGCTTTAATGCAGTGATGTA
>NW_005842067.1:1287462-1290759 GCF_000455745.1 Alligator sinensis | reverse complement strand
TCCTGCTGATCTTCAAACCTATGCAGGGGCTGAATTGATATAACCCTGACTCCATAGCATCTTCCAGTTGCAGACCTCAAAGAGTTTTTCAGGCATTAATAGACTGACATATGACAGCTGCCCTATCACACCTGAGAGAGACATAACTGAGTGGTACATGAGGCAGTGTACTCCAGCATTTCCTAGAGCTCAGAAGACAGCCAGCCAGCCAGAGTGATTTCACACATCTGGCCAGGCCAATTGGTGAGCAAAAAGTGCGTTGGACCAGTTATAGGAGCCAGGTACCAACTTAGGCCCCTGGTTGGCAGGAGTCTGAACCATATTGTGCGAAGTCCGGACATGGCTAAGTGTGCAAAGCTAAGAGTGTACCTTTGTAACTTTTGGACTTGCCTTTTCTGTGTAAATTGCTGGGGTCAGTGGTACACTTTTGAGCTGAAGATAGTTTGTGAAAACAATTGCGTTGTGACTATCAGCATGGCCAGCTGAAAGCAGCAAAGCTCACGGACTTCTCATTTGTGGTACTTATACAACACAGTTGTCTTACATAAATTGAAACAAAAGGTCATGAGTTTGAACACTTGTGAAGTTAGAGTAGAGAATAAAAGAACAAAGCATGAAAACAATAGACCCAGCCTAGTGTTTGCTTAATTAATAGCCCTGTGAGTAAATGGAGAAAGCTGACAATTACTGTATACTGATTGTATCTACAATAGCCATGACACTTCACTGTTAGCAATAACAGTAGCACATTAATGTAGTCAGAGTGCTGGCTTCATAACCACCATGTCTTCAGGTTGGTTTAAAACATAGGGTTGCCACCATTTTCTCCTTTCCATAGAGTTAAAGTTTAGGGGAGTCTCATCTGGTTTGTGGTGTAATAAGGTCATGCCTTCCCTGTCCTTTGCATATTGCTAAGTATTAGATGGGGGGAGGAGAGGGGTCCTAAGGTGGTCCTGCTATGGAAAACAATGGAGAGCAATTAGCCCAGATGACTCTATTTAGAATGCCAGTTGCTGTTAAGATTGGTTACAACAAGATTTTCCCCCATTGCCATCACCAAAGAGAGCATGGCTGAGTGACTTTCTTTAGGAAAAGAAGGCTGAGTGAAGGCAAAGCCAAGGAAAAGGCCCTGGCTTTCTTGAACCCTCTGGAGAGGCCTTGCTACAGCTATTAACACTGTCAGATCTTTGGGGCAGGAGCTGTCTACTCCTCTGTGTACAGTGCCTTGCACAATGGTGCCCTGTTCCTCTTCTGCTCTTAGGCACCACTCGAATAAGCATTACTAATCATACACAGGCCTTGGTTTCACCCACTGAGAAACATCAGTATTTTCCTGGATAGAGACGAGAGAAATCTTCCCACAAGAAGGTTAATTTTTGTGTTGATTTTGGAGGTCTTTAAGAGGAGGCTTGACGATTACCTAGCTGGGGTCATTTGAGCCCAGTTTTCTCTCTTGCCCAGGACAGGGGGTCGGACTAGAAGATCTGCAAGGTCCCTTCCGACCCTACATCTATGAATGTATGGACATTTGCTCTTCGTTTTAGTGAGAAACAAAAAGGCTTCACTTTTACTGCAGCAATCCCGTATTAGGGGCACGAAAAAGCCTGGCAGCCTGAATCACAGCCTGCATTCAACAGCAGGCTTTCCAAACCAGTAGCATCTCAACCTAAAACTCTTTGAGTGAACTGAGAGAAACTAAGATGGCTAGTGCCATCTTCAGCCCGGGTCCATTCCAAGCAGATCACCTCTTTGTACAGCTCCCTTCCAAGGTAAGGAGCAGAAAGCTTCATTAACTTGTCTCTTTATGAGTTCTTCACCTTTTGGTGCTTCTTGGTGTTTATCTGCAGCTCTTTACTGCCTCAGCTACTTAAGACTAAGGCTTAACAAATTATGACAGACAAAGAAATAGAGGCTGCTGAGGTGAACCTCTAATCTCATTTAACTGCCAGAAGGTTGCACTCTGCCACTGACCTATGTCCAACCCAATTACCTCCATTCTAAAAAAAAAGGTTTAAGGGGCTTGCTGGCAATGGGACAAGAGATCTGGTTTTCCCCCTTGAGAATCATTAGGGTTAGTGGATATCAAACTATGGAACTATTTGCTAGGCGCTGACTGCTCTGTACTGTACAAAATACACAATGCAGTAGTGACCAGACAGTCCCTTGCTACTACTTCACTGACTTCACCTGGAGGAATTAGGTAAATTCAGAAGACCTCAAGGTCCCTGTTCCATGTAACTTAGCCTAACTCAATAGGCAAGACCTGCTTGGCAGTGATGTCAACTTGGATTTCTGGACACATCCTGGGAAGCAAATCATTAAAAGGCTTAATGGAAAAGATATGCTACAAGGAAAAAGGAAGCATGGGGACAAGGACAGGGCAAAGAGACCAGCAGTCAGGATGGAAGTCTGGGCAGTGTAAAGGGGAAAAGAGAAATAACAGAAGGCAGCTCTGGAAATGCTATCTTTTTTTCTTTGCTTTAAACAAGTGGTGCCCAATCTTTTGGCCTTGCAGGCTGGATAAGTGGCATGGGGCCAGTTTGCAGGTCTGATCAGGCTTTACATGTCAGGATCAGGCCTCATGCTGCTTCTGCTTGGCCCTGTGCCGCTTTGTACCCTCCTTCTCCCTGGCCCCCCACTTTGCCCTGCAGTGCCCCACAGCAGCCCGATTTGCACTGCATGTTCAATCTAGCATGCAGGGCTATGCTATCTGGCCTTCAGGGTTTCCCCAAGTTTGTAAATGTGGCTGCAGGAATGGCAGTTAGCTGCCACTGCTTTCCCACTGCCAAATTTTCAAACCCATGGGGAACCCGGTGGGCTGGATCTTGCCAGTGGGCCAGGGGTTGAGCACTCCTGCTTTGAACAAATCCATGACAAAGTGGAAAGCTCGGAAAATTCAGTCTCCTATCAAGAGCACTGAAAAGTTCTTTTGTGGTAGGATTACTGCTTAGGCTAACAGAAACCATGCACTGTTTATCCATTTAACATCCTTGGTATTACAGCTCTTTCTGACTTCTATGTTCATGCAGTCACTGACTGCTGCTAGACCTGCGGAAGGGAATGGTCCTTCTCTCGAGAATGGTCTCGGCTTTAGGAAGGTGACATGTCAGAACCCTGTTCTGTAACCAGAAAGGATGAGATGCTTTTGATAGAAATGCAAACCCAGCTCCACACTGGAGACTACCAGCAGAGAACACTGAACCCAGAATGAGCTTGGCCAGGTTTGGAAGCATTGAAGTCCTGCCCAGGTATGGCTGTCACTTGTGGCCCTGGGCAAAATGATGTAGTAGGGGAAGC